>NW_015387509.1:98795-199847 GCF_001527695.2 Protobothrops mucrosquamatus | reverse complement strand
GCCCTCAGGCTGCCAGTTTGACAGCCCTGGCTTAAGGCCTTTGCCATGGGGATCAAACTGATGCCAAAATTACCACGACTTTTGGTGTCAGGTGAATATTTGGCATTTTCTTCTCAAGTTCAGATTTGAGAAGGGACTGTTTGTTTCTTATAGTTTTGTTAAAGATCTTTATTATTGTGTATTCCAAATTATAGTATATGTTTCAACTAATTTATTTTTATATTGCTGTTTCCTATTTTTGTCTTGCTTTCATGGATTGTAAGCTTCCATGAGATTCCTCAATGGTGGCAATTTTAATATTTTAAATTAACAAATAACACCATGTCATCAATCTTAATGTTTTATGTTATTATAATGTATAATTATAATATTATAATTTATATTATTATTTTATTACTATATTCATGGAACAAAGCACTTAACAAAACAGATACCAATAAACCCAGAAATTTCCAGACTTTTTCTCTTTCATTTATTATCTTTCATCTTTTGTGTGAAACTTTCAATTATCTTCTATTGTCTTTTGCTTTTCCCCTGTCTTTTAATGTATTCTTATATTAAACTCTTTGCTTTGAATCAAGCGTAATTCCTGGTGACTTCCTGGGCACAACTATATAATTTTCCTGTCAACCTTATGGAAGTGGATTGTCATTGCCTTTTTCTGGATTTTTTGTTTCAGTTTTTCCAGTCTAGCTTACAGCCTTCAAATTCCCAGATTGTCCCTACTTGTATTCACTTCTGTGATCACTAAAGGTCAGCTGGGTGCTGCCACCTGCTGAAACATTTTAAAAAACTTAAATGCATGAAAAACTCAGGTTTTTCATTATGTTTAATTTCTTTCTCTCTTATAAGATAATGGGATTTGAAATATTCTTTAATCTTAAATGCAAAGACCAAAATTCAAATTAAAATGAAACATGTTAATATTACAGATTTTTGTGTACTGTTATTTTTGTAGTACAGAGATACACATTACTAAGCTGTCTTATAAAGCTGTCTAATCAAGGCAATTAGTTAGATTTGTAAGAGACTGGAAGCCATTTGTGGACTTTCTATGTATTAAATACAATAACAAATGGTTAATAGAGAGATTTGAAGACTAGTGTAATATTTGGGTTAACCTGTTGACTTGTTTTTTATTTATTTTTTCTTTCACTTTTTATATATATTAGATGCTGGGTCGATTTGATTATTAGATAGAGACCTCCTCATCTGAAATATTTGTTTATATAATATATTTTTCTTGTTAAATAAGGATGAGAAATTTATAACTATTTGCAGACTATTATGTAAGGGGAGGAGAATTTATCAGAGGGGGTTTTTTTCTGCATCCAGCCAAGGTGGATTTTTTCTATGGTTAATGTTGGACTTATTTGATGTTAGGGTCATTTTTTCCCTTTTTTGTACCCATTTTTTGTTACTGATGTATGTTTTTTCTGGGATTGTTTTGTATTCTATTCCCATTGATAAAACTTAATAAATATATATTTTAAAAAAGAGATACATATTATTTTGTATTGACCTGTCAACTGGTAACATTTTATAACTTTCTAAGAGATTGGAATTGATGACCAATAACAAATATCCAATAAAAATAACATTGTGTTGTTTGTTACCATATCTAATTGTAACTACAGATACCAATGTTACAGTATGAAGCATGCCATTGAAATAAATGCATAATAAATTGTTTCATATGATAAAATCATAGCAGATTGGGATTATAAATGCTGTAGCTGTTTCACATTCCACGTGGCTGCTTGTTTGATTTCAGCTTAAAATATTATGTGACTATTGTTTGTTGAAGAAGCTATGTTGAACAAACCATGTTAAAATGAATCATGATCATGACGTGAGTTGGACTGAGAGAAAGTGACTGGCCCAAAGTCACCCAGCCAGCTTTCATGCCTAAGGCAAGACTGGAACTCACGGACTCCTGGTTTCCAGTCTTGGTGCCTTAGCCATTAGACCAAACCGGCTCTATCTACAGCATATGTATGTATGAATGAACATGTGTATTAATGTGTATCTATCTATCTATCTATCTATCTATCTATCTATCTATCTATCTATCTATCTATCCATGCATGCATACTTACATACATACAAACATACATACCACACACACATAAATATATACATAATACCAAACTATGTATATAAGTACAACAGGAACGTAGTATGAAAACATGGTAACTTTAGCCAAAAATATGCCAGTTTTGGTAGATTGGATAAATTTGCTCTATAATTAAATAAAATATTACTAAGAAATATTAAATGTTAGTTATTTTAGTGTTACACACACCACTTACTCCAATAACCAGGGTCTCCTGTGTACAATATGATTTTAATTCAACAGATAATAAGGACTGTTCAAATATGAAACTGCACAGCAAGACATAAAATTGAAAAGAGAAAATCATGACCCTGAATATATTGAAGTAACATTTGTTTAATTTTCATGGAAATAAAAGAGTTACTTAACAAATACTGATAAATGATAAAAGGGATTCTAGATGTCATGAAGTTCACACAATCATTTTGTAAGACTTGCTAGGTAAAAAGGAAAGAAGAAAAAGCTCAGACGTAAAACAAGCACTGTGACAGGAGAATTGAAAGTACTTTTGAACTGCTGTCTGTACTTGTCTGTCCAAAAGGCAGCCCATTATGGTCAACAGGATTTATTCTCAGCTCAAAAGATGCTCCATGGTACGGTGAGTTAGATCTTCTAATGCTCTCTATACTTGACATTATTGAAAGTAATGCTATACTAGATTAACATTTTCGTATATATACTGCTTGGATGAATTATTTAACGTTGGATTTTTATTGCAACTATCTAGTTTAAATCAGGCTTTTTCCATTGTCTTGCTTATACTGAAAAGTCTTACTATACTAGACATAAATTCTGATAGACATTGCCATTTCTACGAAATTGTTTTAACTGCCTGGAAGCTTTGTAGCTTGAATTGAATCTTGAACAAAGTACTGTGGAAAAGCAACTTCTCTAAATAGAAAGAAACCGAGTTGCAGGCTATCTTCGGATAATACATCACTGCAATGCATCAGAAAGCCCTGAATTCTTGCTGAGACAGCAATACCAAAAACTTAAAACAAACTAGTGAGAGCTTTAAAGATAAGCCTAGGTGATGATGCAACATCCTCAGTTGCAGATCTGAGACTGTTGAAGGCTGTTTGCACCAAAGAAGTGCTGAACAGAAGTATAAAACGCTGATACTCTAAGCACATTAACTAGAAATAAATCCTTTTGAAATCAAGGATTTTATTGCTTTGACTTTGAAGTGTTGTTTTTGTACCTTTGGAGGCGATTGACATGAAGAGCTCGCGCTTAATGTAGCAGGATACTACTTCAAAATGTACTTCTTTTTCTTGGAAATTAAACTGGCTTTTGTTAACATTTAGAGTGCATACAATGTCTTATTTCTACCTGAAAATGGCATGCTTATGTAAGCCAGTTTAAAGTTGAAAATCAATATTCCTAAAGTTTATCCCAATCAGTAGTAAATAAAGTGGAGATTATACAAGTTTTAATTTTTAAAAGTTGACTTGGTAAGAAAGCTAGGCGGATAGACATTTTTTTATATATATTGCACCAGTATAATCCATTTGTGTAATAGTTTGCTTAATACTGATATTGTTATATATTTTGGAAAGTATGGAAGATAATCTTGATGGGGATATGTAGGAACAATTACCTAGGCAAAAGAGGCTGAAGCATTTTTAAAGTCCAGAATGTTGAGATAACATTCTGAGTGGTTTAGTTAGATCAGGGGTAGTCAACCTTGGCTCTTTTATGACTCGTGGACTTCAACTCCCAGAATTCCTGGCTCAGGAATTTTGGGAGTTGAAGTCCACGAGTCATAAAAGAGCCAAGGTTGACTACCCCTGAGTTAGATGCTTCCCTAATTCTCTGAACTATAAGCACTAGGAGGAGGAGGTACACACAATTAGACTTGCAAGATTCTGTTATTGTACCCAAACTCAATAAAAATAGCTTTAGCCTTCCAGTGAAGCTTATTTTCTGGTGTAGTTTACTATTGAGGCTGACATTTATTCATCCTTTTATTGATATAGTCTCATTTAAGCACAGATTGAGCACATTCTTGAACCACTATCTCAAAGATTCCCATTCAACACAATATTGTTTTCTCAGTGGCAGCTTTGCAATAATGTGGACAGTGAATCTCTACTCTTCACCAAAAAGGGAAACACTGCTTTATAAGTAATTTGAAAGCAATTAATAAGGACATTTAGATTTTGTGTTGTAATGCAGGCATAGTCACAGAAAAGGCTTGGGGGGGGAAGAGAAAATAACACTAGCATATAAAGATAGAATCTTAAGCTTGTGTTTTACAAAATTTGGACTGAATTGTTCAATCTCTTTACAAGAAAAGTTCAAAGGATACTGAAACACTAAGAAATTCTACTATTTCCAATATTCCTTAGGGCAAATTATTGAACATGCAAATGAAGATTTAGACAAAAAAAGGAAAATGTTTGCCTTTTTTTAATATTCTAAAAATATGGCCTCCCTAATAAGTTCATTTGCATGACAAATTACCTCTGCATTCCCAGAAACCTTGTCCAAACACTTAGAGATATTATGTTATATGCAGATGAATAACACCCACTGAAACTTATGCTTATGAGAGTTTCATTTCATTTTTGCTGGCATGTGCTTTAAATATAAGATACGAATCACAAATTTTCCCTGGAGCATCTTGGAACTTCATATATTAATAAGCTGAAGGCTAAGATCAGTAAGCAGTAATGAATCTAATACTCCTATATCTGGACAGATTTAAACAATAATCAAATAAAGGTCAGTAATTCCTAATTCACCTGTTTATGGCTAACCTCAATGTTCTAACAATATCACCTAGCTAAACTATAAATCATAAAACAGACCTTCTGAAAAACAGATCAGTTAAATATCTTTTGGGTGTTCTGTTGTTATTTTAAAAAATAGAACTATTTGCTGCAGAAGAAAGAAGAAATTAATATATATGAATCATAGTGAGGTCATTTATGTAAATATTTGGAATTAAGCAAAGCAGGGTTTTAGACCAGGGTGTGATTATACTAATATAGAGGAGGAGAGAGGGAGAGTATATGTAGCATATATTATTGTATAGATAGAGGATTATTATGGAAATCAAATCAAAATCAATGGGAATACCATGAAAAATATTCTTCAATTATCTGAATTCAGAAAGCAACAACAATGTGGTTTTCACAGGTTTGCACATATTTAAGGTCCCAAAATCTACAAATATGTTTTTACTGCATGACAATTCTTATGATATGGTACAACCAGACTATTTGCTGGATCTATAATACTTAATCAACAGCCATACATATTTTATAGCTAAACTCCATGAGGCACCTCCGGTGTTTGCATTACACATTCTTGATCTAATACTACTGAAGCCATTAATTTATTCAATAATTTCTAGCCACAAAAAATTCACAGTCGTTAGATAAAATTACTCCTAAATAGTTTAAAAAGCTGCATTTTTTATTTACTCATTTTTTACTTTTACATTTCACCTTTCTTCCTATAAGGTCTATATAGCGTTCCCTCCTCCAATTTTCCCCCACAGCAATCCTAGAGTGTAACTTGACCTGATAGAGCACAAGTCACCCAAAGTCCCTAGAGAGTTTCCATGGCTGAGAACCGAGCTGAATCTGGGTTTCCTTGGCTTACCTCCAATGCCTTAAAGCCTTGACCACTGTACTAGCACAGGCCTCTTGGTTATTTTTGTATTTTACTTATTTGTTTATTCATTTATGTATTTAATCGATTCGCTTATATTGCTGCTCATCTCACACATATAACTTTGGGTGAGCTAGAATAAAAATAGATAAGAGGTAGATAAAGCACATACAGTACAAAACATAGAAGTACCAAGCAACTGAAATCATAGAAGAATCATCAACATAAGGAGTTGGGCCCTGACACACATCCAGGCTCCCAAGTTATCAGGGCCTTGCAGAAGGCCAGTAGAATCAGGACCAGAGATCTGAACTCTGGATGGATTATATTTCAGATTGTGGGTGCCAGCAAGCAAACAAACAAGCTCAGAGCACATCAAGGGCTTCACAGAGATGCTCTTCTATTGGAACAAGAACCCTGTCCACTTCCTGAGGTTCAACAGGATCAAATTTTCCCCAGATAAATAAACGAGTCCTAGACCCTTAACCTACACAGGACCTTCTGAGATTTTTATAAATAATTTCATGATATAAATTTTGTGTCATAATTTTGCAATGCCACATAGTTAAGAAAATAAGAGCCTTACCACTTTATATCATAAGTATTCAGTGACCATCTTTAGAGTTAATTTTTTTAGAAAAAGCAATATACTTTTGGCTTAGGATTGAATATCTGGTAGGCCACTTGTTCCATAATGAATTTATCAATTAACATGGTAAACTACTAGTTTTTTATTATTTGTTTGTTTGTTTGTTTGTTTATATAGCTACCATCTCACAACTGCAACTTTAGCATTTTTAACTAGCATTGTAATCATAATCTTAACTGGCGTTTGCAACTGAATGTGCTGTGAGAACAGGAAAAAAATGTAGATAAATTAAGTGCAGCCTTATTTCGGTACTGGGGTATTTTCTGTTTAGCAATCCATTGGTTTGAAAAATTCTGATTTTTCTCCTTCACAACCGATCTTGAGAGACTTTCCTTGACATTATGATTATCCCGTAGGTTACTAATAATGGCAAAGTCTTTTTTAACAGTTGATTTCCAAATTCCAAATTTTATTTTTTAAAAATTCTGCCATGCCATTTATATTATTTTGAAGATACTTTAAATTTATTGCTGACATAGAATCATATCCTTTCACTATTGTGCTGAAAGCAAAAGGGCATTATCATCCCTATAATGTATATTATTGGAAAGAAAGCTTTCCAATTAATTGTTTTGCATTATAATAATAATTATTAACATCATTATTAATAATGATTGATAAGATGCCAAATCACAAATAAGATAGCACACAAACATTTAGAAACTAGTTATAAAAACCCAGGTGCTCTTATTTGTACTAGTTGAGATGCTAAAAATAAATGTACAATAAATGTAATTAAATCAATAAATAAACTTGTAATCTACTTTGTTAATCAGAGTGACCTTAGGTGACAAATTATAATCTGAACCTCTCCTAGATGTTGTATACTATCTTGTACATGTAAATAGTCTGACTATTTAAAATATACAGTTAATCTGAGTCTTCTATTATTGCATTCCATGCATTTTGCAATAATTGCAAATATTTTAAGAAGAAATTGATAGATACATGGTCATAGTTAATGATAGAACTAGTCTGTTAAATATATTAAACATTGCACCAGTCACCATTAGGGTTACTAGATTTGGGCTGCAACAATGCAAGGATCATTAGATGAAAGCAAAATAAGTGTATCTTTGAGAATAACATGAACCCTTCTGATTCTGAGAAACTAAATTCTCAGTCTGCAATTAATGAGTTTTTATAGGTTGTCAGTCCTTGTAAGTGATGAGTCAGACTCAGCATGAGTTACTGTAGATTCAGATAGTGGAATCAGAACATGACCTTGGAGAGGTGCCAAGCCTTAAATCATGGCACCAGTTAAAAAGGGACTGAGGAACAAGGATCTTGAGAAGTGAAGCATCACTTCTCTTATTATGCAAAGCCAGGCATAACTCAGACAATATGAGAGTGACATTCATCCCCTTGCTGGAAATAATTCTCTGCATCCTGACTAATGTTCCTCTAGCTTCCATCCCCTGCTCTGTAAATAAAATTTCAGTTCGACTTTTGATTGACTTTGGGGGATTTCTCAGGCTCGTGACCCACATCCGCCAAAAGATTTATGACAGGCCAATTAAATTTCACAAACTTGTAACTGCATAGCTTTTTGCCTGCCTCAGTCTCAGGGTTTTGTAAGACAGAGAATGTATTTACAATTTACAGTCACGATGATGTTCTGGTAGTAGTTAATCATTTCACGCATATTAAATCCTCACAAAATACAAAATTCATACTTTCACATTTAAACAAACAGTATTTCATGTCCTACATATGCACTATTATATTTAGATGCATTCTTTCTTTTTTAAAATAGCTCAGCACAGTCTCCTTATTAATCTTTTTAAAAAAATATTATTATTAAATAATTAGATAAAATATAATTATTGAATAGTATCTTTCACTTTATATATTAATGTTTAATTGTTTATCATTGTTATATTGCTATTTTGTTGTTTTTTATTGTAAGCCACTCAAAATTATGGACAGCTATATAAATCCTCAGTGCCAGTAAGTGTAGATATATAGATAAAGATAAATCTAAGGATTGATAATGTCAGTTATCAATTTGGCTGTTTGGAAAATCTAAAATTACCATCCAGTCAGAAAACCAAAGATTATTCAATACCTAATAAAAGTGGCACAGGCCCATGTTAACTAAGAAGCAGCTAGCATATAATTATTTACAACAGAATCGGGAAATAAAATTAAAGGGAAAATTAGTCTCTTTTTTTTAGCTCTAGCCATTTTATTTATCTCTAATTGTTCCACAGCAATATCCTTTCATTACATAAATATTTCTTACTTTACTATATTGTATATCTGACATAGTTATGACCTAATACTATGCTTTTTAATGTTTTTGACAATAATTTCTAAAAAGAAAAGGTAAATGAAATTCTTTGGTATCATGTAACTATAAGTTTATCCAGTCACTTTACAATAATTATATTTATGCACTATAAAGTGCTAAGCAAGTCGAACTATTAGCTACAAAATTTGCTGCACTTTTTCCCTATTAAAGATTTGTTGCCAACAACAACTAAGCATCACATGAATGAAAGTCTGAATATTTCACTCATGTGATTATGTTTCTATTCAGGATAAACCTCGCTTTTCTATTTTGCATGACTCCACAAGCTCTCTTGAGATTTAAAAATTAATCCTATTTCACCAAACATTTTTTTGCTTGCTTCAAAACTTAACTGAGGTTCTCCCCCTCTTTTTTTATAAACACATTGGTAAGAAATAGCACTGAAATTCTTTCAGTCACTCTGAAGACCAGCATCAAGAGAAAAAAAAAACATATACATGAAGATTTTTTTTCTCCCATACTAAGATCTAATTAAAAGGTTCTGGAAGTATTAAACCAGACAATTAGGGATATTTCATGAAATAACTTTTCAAATAATGAAAAGTAATATCTGCATTTATATTTTTCTACAAAGAAAAGGCACTGCATTGCATTAATAAATACATTGCATTGCTATAGCTTGGTAGACATGAAGTTCTAATAGCTCCAATTGCTTTCTATAAAAAGAAATGTTACACATTCTAATTTAGCTATTGAAAGACTTCCCATTGGTTTGTCTAAAAAAAGATATTGGTGATTATTTCAGACTGGTGTAGGGATATAGATTTAAGACAATGAAGTAAATAAAATATTGAATTCTATTAGTGAAATAAATTGAGAAATGATAACTTGAGATTAAAGACCAGATAGATAAATTTGTTCTATCCTCCAAGCCTCTATTCCAATCTACATTTATGAATGACCTATTCAGACTGCCTAATTTAGAACTGAAAAATCTGATTATTATTTTTTTTACAAAGGAATATTTGCTGATTTGTTGCTAATAGACCAGGTGATTACAGCTAAAATGGGCATATATACACTGTTTACATTTTTTATGAAAAACAAAGAAGCTCAAGGAATGTGTTGAGTTGCCATTTTTCATGCACCTGAAAATTAATAAAAGTCTCTATATCCTTTTTCCTGAATATATTTTGCATGATTTAGAATGATGTTTCCTTTATTACGTTATAAAGATAAAGGATATACAGCAATGCATTTTGTAATGGGATCAAGAATTATTTTGTTATATATACTTTAGTTAATCCCTTTATATTTTCATACATTATATGGAAATGTTTCCTTCTGCATGTCTATGGAGATTCTCAGTCATATTTAAACCATATTGATTTTTGCAGCAGTATTCATGGTATGATCAAAATAGGCAATATGGCAGACAATGTCCCAGTGCAATTTTGTATTTGTCTGTAACATTGATAGGTGTATAAAAGAGGCGGGGCTTGTATTGCAATACACATGTGACATCTTATCTGTTTTTACATACACAAGGCCTACAGATGTTGCTAGATCTTTGAAGAAGCTATTAATAAGCATAAATATTAAACCAAAATGGGACATTTTGGTGGGACAACCTAACATCATACTGTATGCATTTTAGAATCCAGCATAATGGAAGTTGGAAGCCAACTCTTTTTAAATATTCCACAGGGAGTACAGTAAGCATAACATATATTTTTGAATTAGTCATAAATATCATTATATAAATATCTAATATTCTTTAAAACTCTTAATTATTACTTTGATAATATGAATGTTGCAACTCTGTATTTCACAGTTCCTTCAAATAATCAGTATCCATGTCAGTTTATTTTTTTAAAAGACTTAGAATAATCCAAAACATTCCTCTAGTGACAATAATTCAAGAGCATTAGATACTACTAATGCATTTGGGATAAACAGTAAAATTAAATGGCAATTTTAGGTAATCAAAGCTCTTCTTACAATAATTCAAAGAGTTTAAAAACTTAATTGGCAATTAATCCAAAGTATTAATATGTAACTTTTTATTTATTTAATTAGAAAACATTTACAGTATACAGCTTCAATCACAATACCTCTATGCAGTGTTCAACAACAGACATAATAAAATATATATTATAATATATATTATAAATAAATAACACCTATTTATTTTTAGGAAAATTTATATGATCGCCCAACGTATTCATAGTAACTCCAGGTGGCTTACAAAAAGTAAAACCCTCCACCCCCAATGCTACAACAATCAAACAAACCCTTGATTAGCTTCATATCATCCAGGGGTCCCCAGTCTTGCTGATAAAACCATGACTTCAGAGCTTTTTGAAAGAGTATCAAATTGTTAATTATATCTGTATGGATGATGTTCCACAGGGAGGGAGTCCCATGGAGAAGCCCTTTCTACTTGGTCCCACTAAATAGAGCTCCTTAAGAGAGAGGACCTGTAACATACTCTGCCTCCCCACTCTTGTGGGTTGGGTAGATGTAACTGGGGGAAAACAATCTTCAAATTATAAACAGAATAGAGCTGGAAGGGACCTTGGAGGTCTTCTAGTCCAACCCCCTGCTCAAGCAGGAGACTCTGTACCATTTCAGACAAGTGACTGTCCAGTCTCTTCTTAAAAACATCCAGTGATGAAAGACCTACAATTTCTGACAGCAAGTTGTTCCACTGGTTAATTGTCCTCACTGTTAGGAAGTTTCTCCTTAGTTCCAGGTTGCTTCTCTCCTTGATTAGTTTCCATCCATTGTTTCTTGTCCTGCCTACAAGTGCTTTGGTAAATAAGTTAACCCCCTCCTCTTTGTGGCAACCTCTCAAATATTGGAATATTGCTATCATGTCACTCCTAGTCCTTCTTTTCTCTAGACAACCAAACCCAAATCCTGCAACTGTTCTTCATATGTTTTAATCTCCAGACCTTTAATCATCTTAGTTGCTCTTCTTTGCACTTTTTCCAAAGATTCAACATCTTTTTTGTAATGTGGTGACCAAAACTGGATGCAGTATCCCAGGTGTGGTCTTACTAAAAGAGCTACTAATACTTCATGTGATTTTGATTCTATGCCTCTGTTTATACAACCAGGGACTGTATTAGCTTTTTGGGCAGCTGCTGCTGCTCAGTGCTGACTCATATTTAAGTGATTGTCCGCTAGGACTTCAAGGTCCCTCTCACAGTTACTGTTTTTGAGCCAGATTTTCCCTAATCTGTTTTTCCTGCTGTGGTTTTTCCTGCTGTGAAACCTTGCTTTTCTCCACATTAAATTTCATGTTGTTGGACAGGGCCCATTGTTCAAGTCTGTCAAGATCTTTTTTGATCCTGACCTTGTCTTCTGGGATGTTGGCTATTCCTGCCAGCTTAGTGTCATCTGTAAATTTGATGAATTTTCCTTCTATTCCCTCATCTAAGTTATTTATGAAGATATTGAAGAGTACTGAGCTTAAGATGGAATCCTGTGGTACCCCTCCGTTTACTTCCCTCCATGTAGATGTAGTACCATTAAGGCAGCCAGTTTCAAATCCATCTGGTGGTGATGCTATCTGTCCCACATTTTTCTAGCTTACCAAGAAGTAGGTTGTGGTCTACTTTGTCGATTGTCTTGCTGAAGTCTAAGTACCCTATGTTCACAGCATTTTGCTACTCTACTTATTTAGTCACTTTGCCAAAGAATGAAATAAGATTGGTTTGGCATGATCTGTTTTTAACAAAGCCATGCTGGCTTTAGTTATAATTTTGTTTCTAGATGTTCGCAGATCTGTTTTTTATTATCTTTTCTAAGTATCTTCCCAGGTATTGATGTTAGGCTGATTGATGTGTAGTTTCTGGGTCTGTTTTTTTCCCCCTTTTTTTGAAGATGGGAACCACATGAGCTCTTTCCCAATTCTCAGGTAATTCCCCGGTGGTACAATGTTTCTGAGATGACATCTGCCAGTTCCTTCAGAACTCTGGAATGTAAATCATCAGGTTCCAGTGATTTATATTTGTCAGGATCAGATAGGTGTTTTCTAATCATTTTCTTGCTTATTTTAATTTTTATTTCTACTCTGTCTTTTACAGTTAGGTTTTTGGTAGGTTAGGCTACAGTTTCTTTTTTAAAAAAATATTTTATTGATTTTTAACAATAACAATCTTTAGTGCTTAGTAAACAGCATGTTGTCTGGGTTTAAAAAACAATCAGTAATCAGTAATAATTAATTTATATAATTCCATAATCAATCTATTAATTAATGATGTATTTCTTTGATCTTCTCTTCTTCCAATAGTGTTCTCCTTTTATCAACATTAAGCAAATATAGTTCTTAATATTTTCAATATATACAAAGGTGAATATAAATATTTTTCTTGTGTTTGTACAAATAACAGTAACATCAGCATACAACATCTTTTCTGATCTGCTTATATTTCAATTATATTCATAAAAGTCATCTTATTAAGTCACTATATATCCTGTTTTCAAGATTCTTATTTAAGCTTAGTTTCCCCTCTATATTCAAACCATTCTTATCAATTTTCTCAATGTTAATTACCTTTAAATATCCAAACTTTCCATTCACATACATCATCCCAATATTTTTATATTTCATATATTATAAAGAATACTATACTACTTATATACCTTATCCCTCTTACTGTAGGGCCCCTTTATATTCATGATTTATCTATTTTTTAACCATATTCAAACAAGTGTTTAATCATATAGTACTCCATCTGGTAGGTCGAGTCAAATCTCTTGAATCTAATTCTAGCCTTCTTATTTTGCGAAGTAGTTTCCAAATCAGTGTGTTCAGCTTGCCAGGGGATTCTTCCTGTATTTTTGTGAATGTTGTTGGGAATAGAAAAGACAAGTTAGGTAGAATGTACGTTTTTTTTGTCTCCCAATCTCTAATAATTCTCCTGGCTATTCTATAATCCATTTTGTTAGGTCTTCTTTCCTATCTTTAAGTTTATTTTTTGTAACTTCCCTCTTTGGGTCCCTCTTCTCTAGTTTGTTTCTGGTTTGTTTGTTCATTCTTTGTCGTTGTTTTCTGGGAGTTTTTTAATTGTAAGTTTAAGTTAAAGATGTGCTCATTTATGTTGTCAAAGTTGTTTTTAATCTCATCATGATTTTAAACTATTGTCATTTGAATCTGTCGCAGGATTGCATACATTTCTTCCTGGAAAATATTTGTCTTGAAGTATTCTGCAGATCTTTGATATTCCAGGCTAGGGCCTTCAGAAGGAGATATTAGGCATGGTTTCCTACCACTTTCTGATAGGTATGTAACATCCATTTTGTCTCCCCCCTCAAGATAGTCTTTCACCGGTACCATAGTCTCTGTAATTAGCTTTGTCAGACCAGCCAATCTTAAGGTCCAAATAACCAAATCTTGTATAATTCTTATCTTTATATATGGTTTTTATAATCCAATGTGTTTCCAATTATCAAAGCAGCGTTAAAAGCAGTATTTTATCATAGTTTTTCTATTCAGGGGTCTTACATCAGCCAGTCAGATTTAGAGTCCAGAATGTTTAAAAAAAACTAGAAGCTTTCCAGTAAATTCCCCCCTAAAGATTAGCCAAAAGTCAAGGTTTTCCTTTTTCTGCAAACAATTCTTGAGCTTAGAAATCACAGCTCAGTAAGTATTTATAATCCCAGAAGATCAGCAGTTTTTTAAAACAAATATAATTCTCACTCTGTAGTAGGTAGCCCAGTGTGTTTTCTTTCCTCTGTTCCCAGCTGTTCTCTATTTGGTGAGAAGCCACTGAGGTTCAAGGGAAAAGTTGTTCTTTATTTCTGGGCATTTTGCCAATTTCTGTGTCTATGCAGCTGTCGTTCTATGCTCTAATCCTCCACTAGGTGTCAGTAGCCATTCATTTTCCAACTTTTAAAGCAAAAAGTTATTTTCTTGTAGTTTTATCAATACTCTTTCAGATGTAAAGTCTTAACAGTTTTCATGATTTTCAGATTTATCCAGACTGTAGTATTATTAAGTTCATTTCAATATTTTTGTGTCCCCTATAAAAATTAAGTCGCCACTTCCATCTATGGAAGGATGGGGGTGTAGTCCCCTCCTTTCTCACTTTTGGAGGATTTTTTGCTTCTTAGGGATCTTCGGTTTTATCGGGGGGGAATGTATTTATGTTTTGTTTTAAATATGTTGTGCGCCGCCCTGAGTCCCGTCGGGAGAAGGGCGGCATATAAATTAAATTTATTATTATTATTATTATTATCTTTTCCAGGAAATCAGTTACAAAATAGAAGAGAGAAGATTGATATTCTTACCCAGGTCCAAGCACACTGTTCACAGTTGTTCTGGTTAATGCTTTAATATGCTAGCTGTTTTCATGATAAATTGGATGAATGTTAGATAGAATGCCTCTTAGAGTACAATCTGTTTGTTGCTTCTCCCAGAAAGAAGATGACTTTGAATTTAAGGCAGTTCCTCACCACAAAGAAAGATTAAACAGAAAATCGATATTCTCTCCCAGTTCCACGGTTGTTCTAGTTAGTGCTTTTGGACTTTGGCTGCTGGTAGCTTATTTATTTATTTATTTATTTATAATAAGACTTATATGCCGCCCTTCTCCCCCATGGGACTCAGGGCGGCTCACAGCATATTAAAAACAATACAAAATATTTCCCTATAAAAGCCAATTAAAAACCAAATATTTGTAGCTGTGTCTTGTTTAAAATCATTAAAAATTGTCCCTATTTAAAAATTCACCCTAGGTCAGTCCCGCTTGCTGAAAAAGCCATGTCTTGAGGGCGCGGCGGAAGGTTAAGAGATCCGGAATCATCCGAATCTCGGGGGGTAGTTCGTTCCAGAGGGTGGGGNAATTAGCTTTGTCAGACCAGCCAATCTTAAGGTCCAAATAACCAAATCTTGTATAATTCTTATCTTTATATATGGTTTTTATAATCCAATGTGTTTCCAATTATCAAAGCAGCGTTAAAAGCAGTATTTTATCATAGTTTTTCTATTCAGGGGTCTTACATCAGCCAGTCAGATTTAGAGTCCAGAATGTTTAAAAAAACTAGAAGCTTTCCAGTAAATTCCCCCCTAAAGATTAGCCAAAAGTCAAGGTTTTCCTTTTTCTGCAAACAATTCTTGAGCTTAGAAATCACAGCTCAGTAAGTATTTATAATCCCAGAAGATCAGCAGTTTTTTAAAACAAATATAATTCTCACTCTGTAGTAGGTAGCCCAGTGTGTTTTCTTTCCTCTGTTCCCAGCTGTTCTCTATTTGGCGAGAAGCCACTGAGGTTCAAGGGAAAAGTTGTTCTTTATTTCTGGGCATTTTGCCAATTTCTGTGTCTATGCAGCTGTCGTTCTATGCTCTAATCCTCCACTAGGTGTCAGTAGCCATTCATTTTCCAACTTTTAAAGCAAAAAGTTATTTTCTTGTAGTTTTATCAATACTCTTTCAGATGTAAAGTCTTAACAGTTTTCATGATTTTCAGATTTATCCAGACTGTAGTATTATTAAGTTCATTTCAATATTTTTGTGTCCCCTATAAAAATTAAGTTGCCACTTCCATCTATGGAAGGATGGGGGTGTAGTCCCCTCCTTTCTCACTTTTGGAGGATTTTTTGCTTCTTAGGGATCTTTTCCAGGAAATCAGTTACAAAATAGAAGAGAGAAGATTGATATTCTTACCCAGGTCCAAGCACACTGTTCACAGTTGTTCTGGTTAATGCTTTAATATGCTAGCTGTTTTCATGATAAATTGGATGAATGTTAGATAGAATGCCTCTTAGAGTACAATCTGTTTGTTGCTTCTCCCAGAAAGAAGATGACTTAAGGCAGTTCCTCACCACAAAGAAAGATTAAACAGAAAATCGATATTCTCTCCCAGTTCCACGGTTGTTCTAGTTAGTGCTTTTGGACTTTGGCTGCTGGTAGCTTGGACTAGTCACTGGTGTGCAGCTAGCCTTTCTCCTGTCGGGTTGCAGGGCTTCCCCCAGATCAAACAAATTTACTGCCATCGTTCTATGATCCACAGTGGGGCCCTCTTTCTTCATCACTTCTCCGGGGCAACTTAGACCCATTTAAGGTCCCCTGGCAGGGCAAAACCAGCCATGGGATGCGGAGCTCTGCAATCCCTCAGCCGTGTGCTACAGCGCAAAACCAGAAGTCCCTAGGCTACAGTTTCTTTTTGCGTGAAGACTAATGTAAATAATGAGTTAAGCAGTTCTGTTTTTTCTCTACTGTCTGTTACTTCCTTTCCATCTTCTCTTTTAACTGGACTGACTATTTCCTTGACTTTTTTCTTGTTATTTATATGTTGAAAGAAACTTTTTTTTATTATCTTTGACTTTTGTTGCAAGTCTTTGTTCATTCTGGCCTTAGCTTTCCTGACTTCATCTTTGCAGATTCAGATTATATGCTGGTATTCTGCCTTAGTTATGTCCATTTTTTGTACTTGTCCTTTTTGTCTTTCAGTTTATCAGAGAGATCTTTGTGCAACTATGCTGGCTTCTTCTTGGATTTCTTATTTTTCTTTTTCAGTGGTATTGTGCTGGATTGGGCTTTTATGATCATATTTTTCAGAGTTTCCCAAGCTTCTTGAGTTGTTTTCCGCTTTAGGATTTTCATCCATGGAATCTTTCCTAGGTTCTGAGTTTGTTAAAATTAGCTCTTTTAAAGTTTAAGACACTGGCTGTATTATATTCTATTGCTTGTGTTTGCATTATATTGAATTCCAGTATGACATGGTCACTCTTGCCCAAATTTCCGGCAATTTAAACTCCCACTATCATTTCTTCTCTATTAGAAAGAATTAGGTCTAGTATAGCTTTTCCTCTAGTTCCCTCCTCTACCATTTGGATGTTAAAGTTGTCAGCTAGGTTGGCTAGGAATTTGTTCAATCTCCCACTTGCTGCAGAGTTTGTCTCCCAGTTAATATCAGGGTAGTTAAAGTCTCCCATTACTACTGTGGTATATTTCCTACATACATTTGTTAGTTGTTTAGCAAAAAGTTCATCTATTTAATCTGCTTGGTTGGGTGGCTTGTAATATATGCCTATAGCAACATCATTCTTTTTTCCTTTTATACTGAATTTAAATTATCTAGGCCTAAGTCATGTGGGACTTTAAGGTGATAACCAGCACCATGCTTTCAATCCAGAAGCAAATCCACAACCAATGCAGCTGCTGCAAGAGGGGTGACATGTGTGCAAATCTAGACTATGTGAGCCACCAATGCAAAACCTCTTAAGAAAAAGTCACTGTTTCTTTCTTGCATTGCATTTGTGTTTATTTGTTCTACCTAAAGATTCTGGATACTTTTCAAAGGAAGCTCCATATAGAGTGCATTGCAATAGTCAAGAACTATAAAACAATTAGCCAAATATTATGAATGTAATAGATATCACATCTGTCCCACAAATTATTTTGTTCTCTGGTGGTCTTGTAGAAAAGTCATATTTTAATGAACTTATAGAAAGTCAAGGGTAGCCACTCTTGTTTTCAGAATCAAGTTATTTCAGAAAAATCGAGCTCTTATAAGGAATCCCAGTTTCTGTGTCTCCTTCAGTATCTCAACTGGAGAAAACTCTCAAAAGGACCTTTCCATTCCATCCATTAGGAGAGTAGATTCTACCTGATGATCTTGAAGGTATCTAGACCTCATATCATATAAGTCTTTATAGTGATGAACAACTTCTAGAACTGCACATGTATACTATAGTCACTACAGTACCTATGATATTAGTATAATATGGCAATAATGAGTGGTGCATTATCACATGGACAGCTGCACTCTGCATCAGTTGAGGTTTCTGGATGTTGTGACAAATTCCAAAAGCTATTTACAACCAGATTTTCAAATTACAACAGCCACACCTCCCTCACAGTCATGTGATTGTATTTTGGGTGCTTGGCAACCAGCTCACTTTTCTAGATGTTTGCCACATCTCAGGGTGATGTTACCACAATGTTTGATGTTTTTGCCAGTTTATAATATTTATTTCCATCTTAACAACACTATGATTTATGACCAGGCTCAACTACAGCTGTAAGTTAAAGGACCGCCTCTAAGTACAACCCTAGAGAAAAGCAACTATATGTTCCTTGCACTGTATTTGTGCCCTCTTTACTCCAATTTTACTTTCCCATAACTTAAAAAGCAAAACAAAATTACGTGCAATTTTCAAACTGGGATTGTGAATGAGGGCCACAATTATAACATAATTCAAATGTGCCTTTCAGTCTTTAATGAAAGAAACACAATATAACTGTCATTAAAAACTGAGCTAAGCCTCTGTCATGATGTCAAAAGATCACATAATAACTTCATAATTGTGCACAAAATCATTCATTGATCTGATCATTTACATTCTATGTGAATTGAAATCAAAACATGTGACCAATGAGCCAAAAATCAGGAAAGAGAAAACTACGATTATGATATGAAAACTGTAGATTATATTTTTTAAAAAGCTAAGGCCATAAAAAGTTCTCCTATGTATATATTTTGCACTTCGTATATACATTTCATATACAGACATACAATACATACAAATATAAATGTACACATGCCCCATTTTGGGAAAGATCTATTTATACATTTGGCTCAGATACTTGTCTTAGATGAATAAAATCACTCATGTTATACCAAATCTTTGAAAATAGTCTCCTGTTTATTAATAGGAATCAAGTTAAATAAGTTAAATTAAAAAGAATTTAACAATAAAGTAATATAAATGTTAATGTTTCTTCTCTTATATTTCACTAAAGATGGTATTGAAAAATATTAACAGTAAAAGTAAAATAAAACAAATGAAAAACAAAATCAAAACATAATTAAAAGTTTAAACTTGTTAAATAAACAAAATGTGTTTATTAACATCTACTTATTTGCTCTAAACTACAGGATTAAAAGTACTTATCCCTAGCTGGCTAATACCATACATAAACAACATTTTTCTATTTATTATTATCAGACTCAGGAAAAAAGAAAGTGTCAATTTAAATAAATATTGTTTTAACATTTATTTTTAAAAGCTTATTTGTTTCCTCATATAAATTTAGAAATTTATAATGTATCTTCAGAAGGAAAAGAACAGTTTGGAAGAAGAAGGGCAAAGACAAGGAATCAATATAGTAAGCTGTGTTCTCACAGGTTGTACTGTGCAAACATTAGTCAAAATTAATCTTTTAGCATTACTGAAATAGTTTTAGTTAGTACTAGCTTACTAAGTGAGAGATATTATTTCTGTCATCCAGTTTATCAAGAACAACCTATTAATTTCATAATTAAGGCCTGGCTTCAGCATAATACATCTTCAAGCTATTTTGTGTTTCTATACAGAGCTGGTTTAACAAAATATTCATTACATTGTTACATCTACAAGAACTGGGGGGGGGGGGGAAATACCATAAGAAGCCTTTGCAAATCATTATACAATACTATCTGGTGATCTGGTACTTAAACAAATACATTTGAAAGATATTAGTAACTTTGAGGCCAGGGATATGTTAGAAGGTTTATCACCTGTATAGAGCAGGGGTGTCAAACTCGCCGCATCATGTGACGTGGCCAGCAGTTTGACACCCCAGCAGAGTGACCCACAACTTTCAACTCCTTCTTTCCTCAAGATTTGGATGAACTGTGATCTATTTAACTGTGATCTATTTAAACAAACATCATATTATTATTTACTCATAATAATAAATCATAAACTGTCATTTACAAATCAGAGTTGCTAAGTTCATATATATTAAACCAAAATCAATCAAAAGATTGTATAATTTAGTATAGATGTAACACACAAATATATATAGAATACAGCTTGAAAGCATTAAATCTTGACATTTTCTTCACTGATTTTCCTATCTTCAGGAAAATGAACTTTTTCTAATATATATACTTACGATCAGCTTGTTATATCTTTTTCTATTTATATATCATTTGCAATCATTTATTCTTTTCGCCTGTTAAAAAGAGGAAACCAACCAAGTAACTTGGTTTTTGAATTTTCAGATTCATACTTATTGCATCACACTGTCCACCTAACATTCTCAACTTATATTCACATCTTCAACCAAACATCTGTAAACATTCTGTATACATTTATTAATATATTAAGTAACTAAGAGAACATCACATTGTCCTAATCTTAATACCTAAGGATGTTGAAGAATTAAGAATTCTATTTACACCTGTGTCTCACTGTTCTTCACACCTTCTGCTCATTTCTGGGTTTGGGAGTTACACAAGAACATTTCAGTGTTACTTTTGCCCTATTTCTATTGTTCCAATACAAATCTCTAAAATATTCCCTCGTTTCACCTTCTTTTGAAATCATTTCATCAGTTTTATTTTTAACTCAATTCCTTCTTCTGGAGACTTCAAGGAAGGAAGGAAGGAAGGAAGGAAGGAAGGAAGGAAGGAAGGAAGGAAGGAAGGAAGGAAGGAAGGAAGGAAGGAAGGAAGGAAGGAAGGAAGGAAGGAAGGAAGGAAGGAAGGAAGGAAGGAAGGAAGGAAGGAAGATTGATTCCAATACAAAACAAATGTACAAAAGAAGTGTGAATGGATTGAGAAAAAGGAGATGGTCCAATAAGTTGGATGAAAGAACAAAAAGTAATATAAAAATTATTGTATAGATGTGATAAAAACAAGGATGGTTTGCTCAGATACAAAGGTACTGAGAGGCATAGTGAATAGTATTAGTAAAATTAGATTTCACTATATTTCCATTTCTCATATTACCTCCCATTTCTTTTGCTTACTATTCTCTTTCTGAACTTTGCATAACACTGCTTATCCTGAAAGGCAAATGCATGAGCCTCTCTATGTATGTAACTTAATATAAAGTATTAGCTTCTTAAAGTTGTGACAGCCTAAAAACAATAAGAAACCTACGGTATATTTTATATTCTCTGTAATTGTATCCCAAGCTAAAGACTGAACTAAATAACAAATTCATTTATTGCCATGCCCATGTGTATGCACAAAAATACACAGAGACACACATATTCCATTATTGTTATATATTTTAGTAATAATATGAAATTAAGTAAATTACAATTGATTCAATTAAAATGTATTGAAATCACAGGATGGATCACATATGATGCATGCACAAACACATGTGTAACCTCAAGGAGAACTACATGGTTTTAAATCATTTATATTTGCCATTACCCTTTGACTGCAGAACATGTTTAAGGAAGCAAGATTTACACTGATTTCTTTAATGAGTTTTAATGCCAAGGATTAGAATTTAGGGTGCAGAATCCTTAGAACTGAAATGGTAATTCTCCAGCATCCTTTATTAGTGTGTTCATTCAACTGGAGTCTCTTTGAAGCTTTTAAATCTGTTTTTTGTTTTTTTTGTTTTTTCAGAATAAGATTCCCATCTGCCAACTGTACTTAGACAGTACACTTTTTCCTAAGGTAATCTCTTAAGAAAATGTTGTAAATTTAGATAATAAATGATAATCGGATTTAAAAGAATTTAATATTTTAATGTTATTTTAAATGAAGTATTTTAAGACGCAAGACTTTCATGTACCAATTAACAAGCATTATATCAAATTCATATTTATATAACTTTAGAAATATGGAAAAAAACCTGGCTGCAAGAATTATTGTGAATCTGTTTAATTACTATGAAAAGTGTACCAACTCACTTTAACCCTACCTATAAAATCTAGAAAATTACAAAGATAGTGTACAAAGATAGTGAATACAACTCTCCTATCTTCTCAGAGATATTTTTTTTTAATATTGTTGAGTGAAAATCCGTTGGACTTAATGATATGATTTCCTTGCTTTCTAAATAGTGTTAATAGTAATGAGATCCATATGAAAAAATTGCTAAATCTAATTCATGTGAAACCAAGTAGGAATTTGTCACCAATCCACAATATGCATATATGTGCAAATGTATTTAGCAGTAGTAGGATTCCCATCAGTAATGGAATTTTTTCTATTTTTAAAAAACCCTATCTTTGCACTTTTGATGTAATTTACATAGTCCTCTAAGCTATAAATCATGGTTCATAAGGCAAGGGGGTACCTTGCTCAATAGTAGTAACTGTGAGAGGGATCTTGGAGTCCTAGTGGACAATCATTTAAATATGAGCCAGCAGTGTGCTGCAGCTGCCAAAAAAGCCAACACAGTGCTAGGCTGCATTAACAGAGGGATAGACTCGAGATCATGTGAAGTATTAATACCACTTTACAATGCCTTGGTAAGGCCACACTTGGAATACTGCATCCAGTTTTGGTCACCACGATGTAAAAAAGATGTTGAGACTCTAGAAAGAGTACAGAGAAGAGCAACAAAAATGATTAGGGGACTGGAGGCTAAAACATATAAGGAACGGTTGCTGGAATTGGGTATGTCTAATTTAACGAAGAGAAGGACGAGGGGGGACATGATAGCAGTGTTGCAGTATCTCAGGGGCTGCCACAAAGAAGAGGGAGTCAAGCTATTTTCCAAAGTGCCTGAAGGCAGGACAAGAAGCAACGGGTGGAAACTAACCAAAGAGAGAAGCAACCTAGAACTAAGGAGAAACTTCCTGTCAGTTAGAACAATTAACCAGTGGAACAACCTGCCTCCAGAAGCAGTGAATGCGCCAACACTGGAAGTTTTTAAGAAAAAACTGGACAGCCATTTGTCCGAAGTGGTATAGGGTTTCCTGCCTGAGCAGGGGGTTGGACTAGATGACCTCCCAGGTCCCTTCCAACTTTATCATTATTATTATTATTATAAATCATATTAATTGGGCTGGACACAATACAGTTGTGTGATATTGTAGTTTGTTTACATTTTGAAACAAGACTGGTGTGAAGTGAATTTACACATTATCCTAAGCTCTAATGTGATCGGTTTGATTTTAAGTTAGTTAAAGCTATGTAGTTTATAAATTATTATTTACAACATAGCATGTTATGCCAACCAAGGCAATTATGGCCTAATATTAAGCAAACTATGAATAAACACAAGAGGTTGATGTTAAAGGCTTTAAACATAAAATTAAATATGGCTATGATGCTAGTTTAATCAGCTATCACCTAATTTCCTTTACAAGTATATGCCATTCAGCTGCATTTTGAGATTCTGACTAAATGGTAACTAATACTAGCTCACAATAGTTGTAAAATTGGCAGCATTTTGCTATAACAATGTGAATATCTGAATATATTTATAAATACCATGTGAATGAGGTAACATGTACTTACTGATCATAGCTCCTTCAACCTGTAACATGCTCTAATCTTCAAAATCTTTTAGTCACTATTTCTAGAATTTAAAGGTATATGATTCACACTTCATATGAAAGTCACTGCAAAATAAGCATTTACTTGCAGGGTAATAAAAAAGAAGAGAAGCATGATTGTGATTAATACTTTTCTACTGATAATGCTAGTAAACTTTCTTTCATTTTAACATAATGTTGCTATATTAAATTTTCAAAATAATTAAATTAAGCTATACCTTAACCTAATCTGGATGAACAATGTGTAATTAAAACAAAACATAAAATATATGTTGATACTTATTCATTAGCTAAAATTCAGGTCCAGGAACATACCATAATTATTTTCATATATGCATTCTAATTTGAAGTTAATTATATTAAAAAAGAATCAAACTTGATAAATTTGATCCAAGATGAATAAATTTGAAATTCCTAAAATACAGACTCAGGAATAAAAATGGCTGAGAAAATTAATTGTGCATGTTATGTTTTCCATTTTTTCAAACAAATGTTAATAGCTATTATATTTTTGTAAGAAATTCTGCAATTTTTTCTAGCTGGCAGGGACAAAGCATCAACATTTTGGGGGGAATATATCAGATTATATCAGATTATTTTAATAATCTTTGACAATTGACCTGAAGCCACTATCTATCATAAAGTAGTCAACTCTTTATAACGCTGACTAATGATATGAGATGACAAACACAATTTGCCATTTCAAAGAAAACATAATCAATTAGATTAATTACATGTTAAATACAGTTAGAGTTTGAACTTAGATTTCAATATTAATTCTGTAATTCTGTTATTTAATTACTGAATTTGGTGACTTTTGCCATATTTTCAGTAGGCAAGAACTGAGCAATGTTTTGGAATAGCAGACGCCAATGAAACCTACATAACAAGGAGAATATTTAATATTGCTTAATAAATAGTCCTATCACTTCCTATGTAATTGAAGATGATTATTAAAGTGTTATCACTTTTGGAGGCTCTTCTCTATAAAAAGCTGAAATTTCAAAAATGTCCAAAGTCTCTCAAAAAGTAGAAAATAATTAAGCAAGGGTGAAACTAATTGCTAGATCATCAGATTATGCTTGTCTTCTAAAAGCATCAGTTATTTCAAAATAATAATTTTGTTACGAATAAATTTCTAAATCTCTAAAATAAATTTATTTAAATCTTGATTGTTCTCATCCTGTTTGGATACAGTCCAGCATTCTTGTAAATTTCCAAGTCATCAAGAAGCTTGGCTTTATTAAAAACTCTAAAACTACAAAATCAAAATATCAATTATAAATGTTAATAGATCACCATATTTTCAAGTGTCTGAGCCTTTAAGAAGAACATGTGACCACTTAATACTATGTTAAATGGCAACAATTTTGAAATGTAGTCATGGATTTTGCCACATATTAAAAATCTGTATGAATATTTGAATTAATGATCCATTCCTGATGCTATTGTTGGAAGGAATTCTTCTTCAGGCTATGAAATTTCATGACAAAAGTAATCTTTTAAGGACAGACTTTCCTCTGCTTTTTTCCTTATGAATTTCTTATTTAAATTTTAAATACTATGTCAAAGACATGCTTGGTTTTTCATGTATAGGTTTTAAAATATATATATATATACAGGTATTTAATTCATATTTTAATTTGCTTTTTTATTCCTTTCCAGAAATGATATTGTAATATATCTGGTATAATATTAATTCATGTGTTGTGCAAGAAAAGCTCATATTCATGATTAGATTGAGCTTTAGAGGTACACCTTTTTCTTTTATGTTTAAGAATTCCAAATAGGTGAATGATTACATTTGCAATATAGCAGTACCCCTAAAAGTTCTTTGTAATACTTGATATTGTGTGATTTCATTTTAATACTGTGAGAGTAAAATAAGCTATATTATTCTCTAAACAAACAGTAGGGTTGATAGATGAGGCGGCCATGCATGCATGGATAATACAAACTAATTTTTGTATAACATAGCAACAAACTTAGACAGTAGTTAGGAGTGGACACAGCAACCACAGAATAGTTCAAAACAAATCAGAGTTCTTTACATACCAATGTAGCACAGTGAATAAATGAGAAAACTTTTCCATACTACCCAAGTGGTAGATTGATTATCTATACTCAGCTTTTATTTCATTTCATGGGGAAAGAATGGTTTCTAGTCATCAGTGTAGACCATCTTAATTGAGAACATTCTGAAACTGGAGAAAGTCTCATGTGTTCTGCATTCAAAAAGACTAATTGTTCTAAATCTAAAAAAAAAACACGAAAATGGTAGTAATTCTATATAATTCTGTATCTCTGTTGGATACAGCCTGGAGAAAATGATTGTTTTTGCAATAGTGGAGAATATCTGTAGCTCGAGTGTAGGATGAGGGTGAAGGTTCATTCTCTGAGCTTGTGGGTTGGTTTCCGAACGTTTTTGCTAGGAAACAGTGGAGAAACATTCGGAAACCAACCCACAAGCCTGGAGAACAAACTTTCACCTTCATGGTTCTTTTTGTTGAAGAACATATTTTCATACTATGTATCTATGCATGCCTTTGAATCAATATTTAACTCCTGGTGAGTGCCTGGACAAGTCCCTGCAGTTTTCTCAGCAAGATTTCAGAAGTACTTTGCTATTGGCTACTTCCTAAAACTGAGAGAGAGAATGACTGAGAGAGAGAATGACTGGCCCAAAGCTACCCAGCTGGCTTCATGCCTAAGGCAGAACTAGAACTCATGGTTTCCTATTTATTAGCTTGATGCATTAACCAATGCACCAACCTGTCTCTCTGTTTTGATAGCTTGTGGGGGTGAGGCATTTTTTTGCCTCAGTTTGTTTTATTCCTGACAACTACTTGGACAAATCCCTGCTGTTTCATTAGGAATGTTTTTTCAGAAGTTTGTCATTATTTCCTGCCCAGGGCTGAGAGAGAATGACCAGCCCCTACCATACAAAGGGAAATTATGCTTGAGAAATGCTGTAACTGAAAATGAATGTCAATAAATGTACCATTTTATAAATCTAATTCTGGGCAGTAATCCAAGGTGCCCTTACCTTGAAGTAAGTCTCATTGAATCAAATAAGACTTAATTCTTAATAGACTGTTAATCTCAATGCTGTTTCAAGATTGCTATATTAATATCGTAAGAGTGTGCTGAAAAATGAAAATATTTGCCTAAACCTGTTTTTCAGAAAAATGATGCATATAAAGATAAAATAATGGCTCTAGTTTTGAAATTATTTGTAAGTAACCTTTTTTATAGTTTATTTGTGTATCTATCATTCTCACATCCCTGTATTATAAATTTTCTACAGCATGGAACTACAGTAATCACAGTTGTTTTCCAAGAGAAATATTTGATCTCTTTTGCAGCTTCTGTAAACGTTAAAACTGTTTATTTATAAACTCAGCAATAGTTGAAATGTTGGACCATACTTGAAAAAAAAACATAAACTGCATAAAATACATAGGCCGAGAGATAATATATGAATTTCATGTGTAGTTCAGTGACATATAGTTTATCTTGAGGCAATAAAGTATCTTAAATATTACTGTATTCCCACATCCACATAAGTCCTTGTGAGAGAGGTGACCTACAAGTGGTGAGGCTTTCCGATTAATTTTATATCTTCTGAAGAGAGATTTCAGAGTGGTCACCCAACATGCCCCCCACTCCAGAAGGATTCCATACTCTATGTCAGGGGTAGGCAACCTTGGCTCTTTTATGACTCATGTACTTCAACTCCCAGAATTCCTGAGCCAGCATGGCTGGCTCAGGAATTCTGGGAGTTGAAGTCCACGAGTCATAAAAGAGCCAAGGTTGCTTACCCCTGTTCTAGATCCTTTGAGAAAGGTTTGTCTACAAATCACATTTGCAGGCAGCCTGTTGGACAGTGTACTTTATTACAGTGACAGATTATTGCCTACTTTGCTACTTTAAAAATAGATGCTTCTTTAGTGTTTGTTGTGTTCTTTATATTCTTTAATATGTTCCATAGAATTCTGTTATGAAATAAAGAACAGATTCTCATACCCATTATAACAAGTTTTACTTTGTCCTTGACTTTATAAGCTTGTAACAATTACATTCTTGATTTGCTTACCAGAACCAACAAATGTCAGATTGCAATAGTTTTTCAAGTACTATTTTAAAAAATGTGGTTTCGTTCTCTTTCATTATCTGTTTGTGTGTGTGTGTACATGCATTACTTTACCTCTGCTTAATCCACTCTTGGGATTAATCTTCTAAATGTCTTTTTGTTGAACTGACACATAATGTTAAAGTTTACCCAATCAGCTACAAAACCATGAGGAAAGATGTTACATACGGACATTTTGTTCAAAGCATCCTTAAAATTAAGGTCAGCCTTGACTTAGCCACAATTGTGGAGACGGAAGCTCCATGGTTCAGTCCCAAGAAGGTTATTTTTTTTCCCCTCTTCCGTAGTCTCCAGACTTTGATGGGCAAAAACGGAGAGCGGTGGGTTTCCCCACACACACACACACACCGAATAATATGACAGACCGCTGTCATCTGTTCTTAGCACAGGATGTTCGAATGTGTTTGTATGTTTTGAATACAGGAATTGAGGGGGAAGATTGGACGCATATCCGATGCCTAAACCGGCTCGTTCCGCAGACCCTCCGGGCCAGCCCATTTAGAGGGCAGCTTCGGCCGGTCCTCCAGACCCCCTTTCCCCAGTCCCCCCACACTGCCTGGCCCTTCTCTTCCTCCAGCCTCTGATCTCTTTGCCTCGTCCCCCCCCCCTCCACGGAGAAAGCCAGTCCCGAGACCAATCCCCGCGCCTCTCACTCCCACACGCGCCCTCTCCGAGCGTCACAGCCCCACCGGCTCCGCACGGAGCAGCTCAAGGTCACCTCCGGACAGCGGCAGTGGCACCTTCCAGAAAAAAAAAAAAAAAAACCTGCAGCAAAGGCGCCAGGTCCCACCACCTGCTATACCAGTGACTGGTTGCTTTGGCCAAAGTGGCCCCGAGGAGGCGGACGCGCACGCTGACGCGCGTCCCCTCCGAGCTCCCAAACCCAACGGCCCCCTTTAACCGTTGCGGGCTGGAAGCCAGGCGGGAAGTTCCCCTTCTCTTACCTGGGGTTGAGGACTGTGGGAAGTAGCGCGCCTCAGAAGTCCAGCTCTCGCCGCGGAGGCCGTCCTTGGAAGCGCGGAGCGGCTGAGGCAGGGAAGGCGCGCGGTGGCGGCGGCGGCAGCTGGTTAGCCAGCAGCCTCGCGGGATAAGAAGAGCCGCTCTGGGCTTCGCAGGGGGCGGCGGCGGCAGCAGCGGCACCAGCAGCACCCGGGGATTCCACCAGCGCGCGCGGAACCTTTGGGCAGCTGTTCCAAGCTCTCCCCCTGCTGCTGTACCTCTCTTCCTGCGCCCTGGCATTCCCCCGCCGACCTGGGAATGTGCAAAAGCCGGAGGGGAACGAGGGGGGGGGAGAGAAGGGAGGGAATCCTGCTGCTGCAGCAGCAGCAGCGGCGGCGACACGAAACCGAGAGCTTTCTCACGGAGATGCCTGCTCTTGCCAGCCCCGCCTGGGAAAGCGGGGAGAGAAAAACCACAAATGGACCTGGCATTTGAGGAAGCGATTAACCGGGGCTCAGCCTTTGTGTTAATGCCGGGCCGGATGACAAACATAACATTATGCCCCCCCCCCGAGAAGATGCAACGGGTTTTACGCACGCTTTATATCATTTCAAACACTGCTAACTTTAAAAACTAAGGGGACCGAATGCAGTTTTGTCTCCCACCAAGGGAGAAGGGGCAACGCTGGTGAAAGCGAGACTTGGGTGTCAAGTAAAAGCTGCTGAAACGTTAGTAATGCCAAATGTTTCTTCTTGGCTAGATGGAGACCACTATGGGCACGCCTCTGCCATGGCAAATCAAAGGAAGTGAGAAAATAAGAGGAAACTTGTTTTTTTACCAGGGGAGACTCATTGAGCATGTCCACATTAACTATTTCCTCTATAATTATCAATGTGGGAACGAAAACCAGGATTGTGAGATTCTCAAATGTCTCCCCCAACCACCCATCCACTTGAGAGGGCTAAAATCACTGAACCATTCACTAAGTTGTCTCTGAAAGAAACTTACTGTGATTTTAGAATGAGGACATTGATTCTCATCATAATATTCGTCCATTGTTATGAGAATTAGTAACATCTACCTTTTTATCAATCTCTGATGCCTGCAGTTCACTTGTTATAGCTCTGTTTTCATCATCCAGTGTGAGAAAAATAAGGAGGAATATGGAGGGTCACAGAGTCTCCTACACAAGACTCCTACACAAAACTGAATCAGCTGCACAGTTTGAGAAATGCTGATTTAACGGTACTGTAACAGGCAAGGCTTGAGTAGATCCAGATTCGGTTCCAAGTTTTACCAGCTGTATTCACACAACTCACTTAAGACACAAACTACTAACAATATCAGAGTAAGTTGATATGTATTGAACTAAGATATAACAACTTGAGCTCCTAAGACTCAGGAGGATGAATAAAATTCAGGACATTGGAGATGCATTAACTGTGACAATTAATTTCTTATAATGGAGGTAATTAAAAGAGGAAAGTTCTATTCCAAAATTAATAAAAATAGTGAGTTCTGACAGGCATATATTAATTGCTATATTAATCATCATCAAACCAGACAGATTAATTTGTGCCAGAATTTTCAGAGCAAGTTGCTTTTCTATTTCAGGCATCAGCAATATTATGGATAATTTAACATAAGTGTTCATGGCACCTTTTACTAGTTTCAAATTGATGCTTAATAATAGTGAATATCATACAGTATATGAAGAGATAGGAGCACTGTGATTATATCTACACCTAATAGGATGGTATTGATAGGATAGGAGAGCTGTGAGTGATTGATACTTTAGTATCTTCTCAATTGAAGTGCTGTAATGTCCTTCTCAAAGTTCTTGCTAAATGACATGTGCCAATAATTGAGAAAGACATTTTTGATATGGTGCATCAGCAGTACCACACACTTTGCTATCCATTTAGCATCACATGAAAATTGTTTTCCCACAAGTGTTTTGATTGGCTTCTCTGTCCTTATCTTGACTGCCTTTTAAAAATTATTGTATTATTTATATTCTTACGGCTGGAAGTACAAATCCAAACTCTTCAGTGTCACCTAACCATAAAGGGAAAGTAGATGCTGATAGAAAGCTAAAAATTTGCTTTGTGACCCTCTTTTTTCTAAGAGATTTCTCATCTGAAGTTACTTTTCTTCTTTTCATCACATACAAATTCTATGCTGTTGGATTCTACTCATAGTGCTAGAGGAGCCTATCCCTATAATCAGTGTTTCTGATAAATAAATCTCACTTATTTATAAAATCCACATCACTAATCATTCCTCATGTCAGCTGTTTGGGTTTGGCCCTTGGTTGAATAGTGCCCTTATGGTTGATGAAATAGTTATTTATTCTCTGTAATTCAGAGAGAGAAAGAGACTTAAGCTGTTATCTCTTATCACTTTAGTTCAGTAAACTATAACCCCTATACTCATTTACCTGGGAGGAAATCCTACTAAGCCGAACAGGGGTTTGCTTCTGATCAGATATGCATAGGTTGGTACTGTGAGTAAAGCAACAAAAACTGAACACCATAAAAATAGTTTTTGTTTTAATTCCTTACCTTATTGCCAATATGTGGTGAAAAGGCAGAATATAAATCTGCACTACACATAAAAAACACACATATTTAAATGTTTACTCACAGAAAAATTGAATACAAGGTAACAAGGTTGTACCCATTTAGCCCCATATATATTACAACCTAAGATGAATGATAAAAGGGCATCCCTTCCTCTCCAGCTACAAAAGCTGATTGAAAGGGCAATTGGTTTTTTTGTTTCAGTGCTAGCAGCAATCATGACTAACTAGTAGTTCATCTCACATCTATCTCCTGAGCTTCCTTCCACCAGTTTTGCTCTCTGGGGAGGCCATTATATTCTCCGGATGCAAAAAAAAATGTCAAGCCTTCAAATAATTCTTCCTCGTAGTTTAGGCTTAATTTTGTGACAGACATCTAAGTAATTTGGTAGTGGCAGATGCTGAGCCATAGAGCAGGGAGAAGATTAATACATGCAGCAGATTAACACATGAAGCAGATATTTCACAGGAATTAATGTTGATTTTAAAAAAGGGAATGGTAACACAGCTAGAATTCCTCCGTTGGACTATCTATACAGTTCTACTGAGAAATACCAAAAGATATTCCATGAAGGCAATACTCAATATGCATAGCACATCACATTTCATTTAACAAATAAAACATTTTGTTGAGTAATAAACCATAAAATTAGGTCGTGCAAACATGTTAGGGAAAATATACACAAGTCATGCTACAGAGATAACTGAATTCTTACTGACACTTAATAAATTCTAGTCTTTCTTCTCATCCTTTGCTTTCTAAAATCATTCATCTGTTGTAATGATTGTATGAGGATCGTTGTTGACTAAAACTAAATCATAAAGGAAACAGAAAACAAAACTTGCTCTTAAGTCATAGAGAGATAGATGCAAACATCTACTTAAGACCAAATTACTATGAGCATCTAATTAACCTGTATGGGGTAATGGAGAAAGTGCAGGGAGATTGAGCAGAAAGACTGAGGTTCAAATCCACCTTCAATTGTGTAAGCTCATATGGTAAATTTAAGCCAGGCATACTTTCTCAGCCTAGAGTAGACTATCTCCACAGGATTTCTGTGGAGATACAATCAAAACTGGGAGTACCAGTATGTAGGTCACCTTGAGTGCCTAGAGGAAACAGAGGATATAAATGTAATGAATAAATAAGTAAGCAAATGAATTGCAAAACAGAAAATATATCTGCTGCACATCTAAGATATCTAGCTCTCTGTCCTTGAGAGAGTGAGTGTTGCAATGTCCTTTGGTGAAGGCAGTGAACAAAGTTTAATAACGAAAGAGGAATAGGATTATCTTGTATTTAGCTTTGGAGGACAGAATGCAAACATAGGAAAAACTTGACCCATTAGGCTTCTAGGTGAAGAGGAAAACTAGCACATATCATTTTGGTACTTTGCTGTTGAAACATTCAGTCCATCTGGAATCAAAATAAGCCCCAGCATCCAGTTTGGAACAGACATTCTGCACTGTGCTGGGGCTTCAAGGTCAAGCAAAAAAATTTTATCTTCCCTCTTTTTCCAACTCTGGGGAAAATGCTAGTCTGTTTCTCATTTTGCGGAAAGATAGAATGCAATGCTATTGACTGCTTTCCATGGCTACTCATAAAGATTTTGGGGAAATTAACTTAGTGAATTTGCTGTTGTTTTTCAGCTGCCTGTATTTTTAATTTTTAATAGTGTTTATTATTATTGTTTTCATTCTGTTTTAATTCTGTTCACCACCCAGAGTCCCTCATTGACATGAGTGACCTTATAAATTGAAAAACTAAGCTAAGCTAAACTAAATTTCTCTACAGGTTAAGACTGAATGAGATTGCTGCCCCAGCTTCAGGGAGCACAATAACATTTGCTTCTGAATAATACGAATAAGATTGCACATGTTGCACTGCAGTTGCGGGAGCAAATCTGGATCATCTCAAATCCACAAATTGGGATTTATCTGTTTTGAGCCAGAGGATGTTTGTTTTCTTTATCAGTGTTCACTTTAACATGCAGCATAGTATTAGAAATCCCAAACTGACGTTTGTATAAAATATTTTAATCCTAGGACTAAAAGACAAATAATGGGTTTTATGTATTCGGTTCTTAGGCAATTGACAAAGACACATGATGAACAAGTAATCTCTTTATTGATCTTCTCCTTACAACCAAGCAAAAGCCAAAAGGCACGCAGGCCTTTTATAGAGTCCTGAACCCGGACAGTGTCAGCCAATAAGAAGCTGGCTGTTTTTGCACCTTGCGCATGCGCACAAGGCTGGCGACAGCCAGTCTGGTCCTGGACAGCTTTTGGTCTGCCCAGGACCGTTTGCAACATTTCTGAGCCTGCTGAATACTTCAACAGGCTGAGGACACAACAATGGGCATATCTTGTGATGAAATTCTCAGAATCCAGGGAAAAAGAGGAACATGCCTAACAGCTGGTGCCTCTCTGCATCAGGATCACCTCTGGTTCTGTCTGAACACACAATGTCTGCTGTTTTTTTAAATCTAGGCAATGAGTGCAGAGTGCGAATGGGAGTAGAGGTTGCCTGTATTTGTGCATTGTGTTTTGTAGTGAAAACAAGGTGTGTTTTCCTTTAAAAAATGTACCTTTGTAGGGACTGTGCCTGGTCCTTTGTTCTAAATTCTTGCTTTACTCTGATTCCTGGCTCCTGAGCTCTCTCCCTGCTGCCACTGAATCTCAGTGTCCTATTTCTGTATTATTTTGGATATCTCCCCTTTGCTCCGTTCCTTCTGGTGGCAAAACTATTGAAATACAATCTTTTCACCATTAGAGCCTATATATGGCACAGCAGGAAGTGGTAAAGCAGCTTGAAAATTCCCAATTGTTTAATGAATGACTTCTTATCACATAAAGAGCCAGTTTGGGATAGTGATTAAACCAAGGATGCTGTAAGTTCCAAGGATAAGAACCAACGTGCTGTAAGTTCTAGGCTTCTTTTAGATACGAAGACCAGCTTCATGCCCCTCTCAGCCCAATTCACCTCACAGGGTTGTTGTTGTGGGGAAAATAGGAGGAGGAACGAGTATTAGATATGGAATAGAAAATGAAGACACTAAAGTGCTGTGAGACTTTAGAATTCAAACAGAGAAGTACCTGACACATAACATCCCAGATTTAACAATTGTCAGTAAAAAAAAACAAAAAAGTCTGGCTAGTGAATGTTGCAGAATCTAGAGACAACAGAATAGAAGAGGAAGTACTGGAGAATATCACTAAATACAAAAAAACTGCAAATAGAAATAAAATGACTATGGCAAAAGAAAGCAAAGGTAATACCAATAGTAAAAGGTACCTTGGGTGTAATCCCAAAGCAAATGGAACAGCATTGGCATTGACAAATTCACCATCAGACAATTGCAAAAGACAGCTTTACTCCGAACAGCTTACATCCTGCAACAATACCTCTAACACCATCAGACATCAACATCTGTCTACCCCAGGCCCTTGCAAAGGACTTGATAGGTTGATAAAATTGCCAAATCCAGTCTACATTCTGGCTGATTGTGTGACAAACCATAATAGAGTTATAAATAATTCTAAGTTGTTTAGAAGAACCCTGTAAAATGAAAGGCAAGACAGCTAAAGACTTGGGAACTGTGATTTCATGTTTTTGTATATGTATTAGTGCAAATAGTTTCCTATCACTAACCATTTATTTTTCTCTGTTTCCATGAAGTGAGAGATTACTTATGACTGCAGGGCCAGCAGAGTCTTTATTTGAATGGCATTTTGGCTGTCTTCTATTGAACAGCTGGAGGAAATATTCTCTGCAAATTCTCAGCATTTTGAGGCCTGCAGAGAAAAGGATGATCACTGGCTGGCCCCAGACTTCTTTGAAAGAATATGGTGTAGAAGTGATGTGATTTGGGAGCAGAACCAGTCTAAGGGAATGAGGGGAGCACCATTGTTCTCAGAGCTGCATCTGAAAAATTCCTGATTCTATAAGATCTAAATCTTTTTTGTTATGGTGTGTGGGAGTGAGGGGTTGTGTGCGCATGCACACAAACATACACACTTAAAAGCAAATGCAAATCCATGGATTAAAAAAATATTGATTAAATTACAGCTCCATTGATGTAAAAGTAAGCTGAAATAAATAGGATAATTGAACTTCCATGTGGCTTATTTCACAAAACTTAGTGTTGCTCTTCCAACTATAATATAGGCAGCTAGTTGGTAAAGCTGAGAAAACCTATTGCAGGAGGATGAAAGAATAAGAATATAATGAGAAGGATGGTTGTCATTATTTAAATAATTAAAATGGTCATCACAAGAGATTGCTTTTGTTGCCTAGGATTAGAGCCAGAGACTGGAGTAGCAGAAAATTATAAAGAGGGAGGAAGCCAAGCCAAAGTCACAGACATTTAGCCCTCCAACAAAAACTGTCACCTATCTTCTCACTTGTCTTCTTGAGACCCTATGGTTCAATTGCACAAAGGAAGACCCTATAAGGTGAAGTCATCTCATGACTGGTTATTAGGGCCTCACTGTATGTTTATGACAAAGCTGGTGGAAACTGGAGTAAACTCAACTAAAGAATTTGCCTTCATGGATCAATAATCTTACCCAGTGCTTTTTTTCTTAAAAAAAAAAAAAAAAAGGTGCCGGAACTCACACACATCATACAACCCACCTTGCCTATCCTACAAGGTTCCATCCAAAAAAGGTGTCGGAACTCCGTTCTGGGTGTTCTATGAGAAAAAAAAGCCCTGATCTTACCTATTGACAATAAATGACACTCCCATAGAGAAGAAATAGATTATGCTGGAAGGTGAGAAGACTGAAGATATAAATGACTCTCCAACTCCAGGCTTAACCATTGGAAATTCTAATGAATCATTAAGATTGGGTTTGCTAATGTTAACAGACTTTTTAGCAAACAGCATTGGGATCTAAATAGCCTAGTTTACACTTGAGCATAGGACATCTCCAAGATGAAATCCTTTTTAGCAGAATGCAAGAAAGGATAATTAATATTCCCAAAGGATGGTAAACTAGAGTAAGTTCTATTTTATTGTTACGAGAGTTGCTTTCCCCTTTCTTAAATTGTACCTCCTAATTTGGCTCAGCTTTAATGTCTTTATAAAGCCAGAAGGACTGAATCAAATTATTAACCACCACACTTCCATTGAACACAAGACTTTTCCAGAGTTCCTTTTACAAGTTTTGTTGAAAGAAGATAAGGCTATACATATAACAGCAACTATATTGTTTTCTCTTTGGAATCCAGTAAGGGAGGGCCTCCCTCTATTCCAGTTAAACACTTTATTAAACACTTAATAAATCCAAATAAAATCTATACTTAATAACCAATGAAAACAATATATCAAAGAATATTGGAGACCCCAACATAACTGCATGACTATGAAAGTCTGTACAAACATCTCTCTTGATGCTTCATTCACACTGTCAGTTTGGTAAACTAATGATATCTGTGGAAGTAGCTATGTAATTATTCATTGGCCTTTCCTGGATTGTTTTTAGAAAACAAAGAATGAGACTGGGAGTCCCCTTTGTTCATACCTGGAGGAAAATGCATTAATCAAATCAGAAGCTTGGAGTGGACATACTGTACCTGAATTAGCAATGCTTGTACCTCAGGAAAGATATTGTCTCTCAAAGCAGTAAGTTATTGTGGAGTCCTCTCTCTCTCTGTCTCTCTGTCTCTGTCTCTGTCTCTGTCTCTCTCTCTCTCTGTGTGTGTGTGTGTGTGTGTGTGTGTTCCTTGTTATCTGAAAGAACAGAATTAGGTTCCAGCTTACTTGAGCAACCCTGTTCCCCCTCTGTTACCCCAAAAGAGCCAAACTAGCTTTCTTCATACCCCAAATCAGCAGACAAGGACAGGTAAACGTTGATTTGTTACAACTGATCCATGCACTCCTAAGATTTCCTCACAGATTCAATCCCTGCAAAACCACTCCAAATAACTTTGCTTTATCCATTTGCTTTCCAACTTTTCCTACAATCTTTGACCATTGTAGCCCAAGGTCTCTGCGTAAGCCTTTATACTGTTAACAACTTCAAGCCTCTGTGTTTACCTCTAGACTGTTAACTCTTTATGTGCTCTCTGTTAGCTTGCCACATGGACCGAAAACTAAATGATTATTTTACTGCCTTGTGTGCCATTATTATCAAATATTTTTAATATATTGTTTTCATGGTTATTGATTACAGCTTTTATTTTGATTTATTATGCCCATTTAACCACCTACAGATACTCCTCACTTAGCAACCATTCAAAGTTACAACAGCCCCCCACCCAAAACAAATACATGTAAACTGCTTGCTTTACAACCACAGTGGTTGCTTTATAATTTCCATGTTCGTTTAACAAAGGAAAAAGTTTGTAAAATCAGATTTAGTCATGTCACAACTCACTTTATGGCCATTACAACTTATGACTGTAATTGCCAAGCTCAACTACAGTCATAAGTCAAGGACTACCAGTATAATATTTGACCCAATGGAAAATAGAATAGAATAGAATAGAATAGAATAGAATAGAATAGAAGCTGGAAGGGACCTTGGAGGTCTTCTAGTCCAGCCCCCTGTTCAAGCAGGAGAACCTATACCATTTCAGACAAGAGACTGTCCAGTCTCTTCTTTAAAACCTTCAGTGATGGAGCGCCCACGATTTCTGAAGGCAAGCCGTTCCACTGGTTGATTTATTTATTTATTTATTTATTTATTAAATTTATATACCGCCCTATCTCCCTTGCGGGACTCAGGGCGGTGAACAGTCCTCACTATTAGGAAGTTTCTCTTTAATTCCAGGTTGCTTCTCTCTTTGGTCAGTTTCCAACCATTGTTTCTTGTCCTGTGCTTTGGAGAATAGCCTGAAACCCTCTTCTTTGTGGCAGTCCCTCAAATACTGGAATACTGCAATCATGTCACCCCTATTTACTGCAGCTGTTCTTCATATGTTTTACTCTCCCGGCCTTTGATCATTTTAGTTGCTCTTCTCTGAACTTTTTCCAAAGTCTCAACATCTTTTTTATAGTATGGTGACCAAAATTGGTTACCGTATTCCAGGTGTGGTCTTACTAGGATTTTATAAAGCGGTACTAATACTTCACATGATCTTGATTCTATCCCTTTGTTTATACAACCCAGGATTGTATTAGCTTTTTTACCTGCTACTGCACAGTACTGGCTCATAGTCAAGTGATCATCCACTAGGACTCCAAGATCCCTCTCACAGTTATTGTTTTTGAATCAGGTCTCTCCTAAATGTAAAACTTTGCTTTTCTCCACATTAAAATTCATTTTGTTGGATAGGGCCCATTGTTCAAGTTTGTCAAGATCTTTTTGGATCCTGAACCTGTCGTCTGGGGTGTTGGCTATTCCTGTCAGTTTAGCATCATCTGCAAATTTGATCGGCATAGAAGGAGGTCACAGTTCCGTGAAGGAAATATCTTTCACTAATAAAGAAAGCTGCTATTAGATTTACTTCTGCTGGAATCCTGTATTTGATAGATCTCCCTTTCCATTCTTTATCACCTCTGAATCAGCATCAAGATAAAGCAAAGGAGATTGATCTGGAGCCAATTTTCACCATAGCTGATGATCTTGAAATATCATCAGTCTAATTTACTACTTTCTCTACCTTCTGGCATAATGGAGACCCACACAATTTAAATGGTGACCTGCTAGAGAAATTATTCGCAAGCTGAGTATATGTTTGTGTGTGGGAGAGAAAGAGAGAGTGAAAAGGGATTTTAAAATACTGATTGATTTCTTTCTAAAATAAATCTGGCATCTCCTTGGCAAGCAGCTTCAAATTGAGACAATTTGTTAAACCTGATGTAAAAGTTGATGACTTTGCATCAAAAATCACTGATTCGGGAAATATGCATATATCTAAGGAAAGTTTCAGTTAAATAGTATACTAGGAGGATTAGTATTGTCCAGCCCAATGTTTGTATGAAAAGTTGGTAATTTACTACATAGAAAACTGGTACAAAACAGCTTAAAACCTAGGAGAGAGGCAGTCATTTCCCCTTGTTTTTAAATAAATGTATTGAACATTGATTCATATATAGGTTTTTTTTCCTTTACCCAATTTTATGGATATGAAAAAAGAAGTCCACATTAGAAAAAGAGGTTGATACTTTTCAGAAGTATGAAATGATTCATAACCCTAGAGGAAATAAACAATGTAAATAATTTATGAGTGTGTAGGAAATGGTTCATAAACAAATCCCTTGGTTGTTTCATAAACAATTATAGATTTTTAAGCTAGAACATATACATGTAATTTTCCAAACATTTATATGGTAATTGTTAAAAACAATATTAATATATGGTTTTTAATCTTATTTTAAGGATTTTAATTTTATTATAGTGAAAAATCTAAACTTTTTGGTATGAAAAATAAATAAATAAATAAATGAGGAAATATACATTTTAGCAAATATGGGAATTGGTTTACAAATAGAAAAACATGTTTTATAGAAAATTCCATTTGTTGAGGTTGTCTTGATGACTTCACGGTTTTAATCCATGTGGATTCTTGTTTATTTTCTTATTTGTAATTTATTTGAAAATAAATAGGATGGATAATTCATGTGCTTTAATTGTCAATGACCTTCAAAATCCTATTTGCATCCTCCTGGAGACCTTTTTTTTCTTCTTCTTCTTCCTTTTCCTGATGTCTGATGGACACAGAGAGTGTCAGGCTAGTATTTGGTGCAACTCTAAAAACCTACTTTGTAAATCCATCAGAAAACTTATTTCTGCAAGAATCCATCCTTTGGAGGCTATCCTTGACCCATATTTTTAGCAACATCTTACCTGATTATGTAATAAAAATAGCTCTTGGTCATTAGAGAAGCCCAACTATATGAGAGTACTTACTTCCAGTAAATTGCCATTGAGGGAACATTCTTAGTACTTTTATATTTCAGATACAAAGCCTAGCTCATTACTAGGCCATAAATAGTTAAAGAAGATGTAACAGAGATTGCAATAATGGTTCTTGGCCTCACTATAGAAAATGAATAATGAATCACCCAGTTAAAGAACCAGTTTCTTTTAACTTATTCCTAACTTCCTGTTGGGAGGCAGTTTGGTGTAGTGGTCAAGGCACCAGGCTAGAAACTGGGAGATTGTGAGTTCGAGTTTTGCCCTAGGCACAAAGCCAGCTTCGGCCAGTCAGGAAGGAGCCAAGGGCAAACCACTTCTGAAAAACTTTGCCAAGAAAACTATAGGGATTCGGCTAATAGTTTCCAAGAATCAGACATAATAGAAAAAAGAAAGCTTCCTATTATATGTTGGCAGCATGCTTAATCTATAGCAAAAATATTGTTCTTTATTCTCTAATTCTGTTTCAGCCGCCAAAGAGAAAAGTCTGGAGACTTAATGAAATTCCAGAGAGAGAAAGTTTGGAGGTTGATGAAAACAGCAGAAAAAAAAAATCCATGTTTAATAGTCATTCTCAGGCTATTTCTGAAATCCTCATGGACACAGTTGCCACAGTCACAAAACGCAATGAAAATATGGATATTTTTTTCCTTTCCTCTTCTGTTCTTTTCTTTCTGTATTCATCCTGAAAGGATATATTGGAAGCTAAAAGGAATCTTCTGAATATGTTGTTCCCTGCCTTAGAAATTAGACAAATCATTTATATTTAACTACTTCCTTCTATCTTCATTTTATTTCCTCCTGTGATTTTTCATTTATGGAAAAAAAAATGAGAAAAAATGTATACATTCCTACAGATACATTGTACCTGTGCCTCTCCTGAATTCTCTCTTTATCCCTCCGGAGGATCCAAATTTGCTTTGGAGCTCTGCAATTCATTTTGGAAGATTTTCAATTTTTTCAAATGAGATTCTCCCAAATTCAGTGTACACTTCTAATATGTATCTGCTTGACATTGTTGAAGATCTATGCAGAGGTTTAACTTTTATTGGCTCTTTTCACCCTTAGAAAGAGGAATGAAATCCAGGCAAAATTTAAGAAATATGCTCAGAACCATGACAAATCAACTGTTTTATAATAGACTGTTAATTCATACTGTTGCATCTTTACATTTAAAAAGCATAGATATGAATATTTTATACATTAAAAAGGCAACCTATTCCTTCCTAATTATTTACTAGTTAGATAGGTTATTCTAAGAGTGTCTCTCTTGTGGAAACATCTGGAGAAGCTCATTTGTGACAGCTGTTCATTGTGTGATTATTGGAAGGCATTCAAAGGTTAAAAGGGAATATGCTTACACTTTAAATGACTGGCAGTCATTTGTGGTTCCTAGAATGTTCTCTTAGAAAGCATTGTAATTAAGAAAACAGTTGTAATCCAGTCTGACAGACATTTGCAGCTCAAGTTTAACAGTGAAGACAAAATAATAATTTACCCTAATAAAAGTGATATAGAAATAATACCTACAAGTGATTTTTTTTTTAGTTAACTTTCAGTGTGCTGAAAGTTTTGAATCAACTGTACCCAACAGAGAAGGGTAGCAATGTGAAATATTAGTTCTTTCTGTCATCATATGACAGCAATTGTATCCTAAGAGAGGAAACAAGACAACATTGGTTTTCTAATTTAGCTCAATATTATTACCACTGGCTCAGAAAAATCCCACAAGCATCATGAATTGCCTAGAAATCATGGTTCTAGCCTGAGAAAATACAACTGCTGTCAGTTACAAGCAAAAAGAATGCACATTCATTGTTCTGGGAGCTGAGAATAAAGTTGGCTCCTTAATTAAAGTAGTTTAGCATTATACTTTGCATTAAGTTTGCAACTATTAATTATCTTGGATAATCGATCCAGAAAAGCCTTGTATGAATGCAATAATATTTCTTCTGCAATAGTCTTATAATTCTTCTCTTCTAGTACCAGTTCAAAAATTTTCTTAATCATCTGGTGAATTTCTGAAGGGAACATATTGACCACAAGAAAGGCAGACTTCCAGAATGCCACCATTTCCAATTCCCCAATTTCCAAAGAGCAGTTTGAAGACAATCTATGAATGCCTTCACTGCCACTCACCTGCCAATGTACTTGTATGAATTGTTTTACCTTCACTTTGCACAGAAGGGAAGTAAAACATAGGGTCATCTTTAGAAGGTCTCTAGGTCATTCACATCTAATAGTTGGTTAAAAATCCAAAATATTTTGTCAGCACTAATATGTATGGTGGAGATCTCTTTGTACCGCTAAACATCAGAACAAATGATAAAAAGCAAATGAGGAACTAGAATCAGGGGTAGTCAACCTTGGCTCTTTTATGACTCGTGGACTTTATAACTCAGGAATTCTGGGAGTTGAAGTCCACAAGTCATAAAAGAGCCAAGGTTGACTACTCTTGAGTTACTAGATCATCACAACTGTCTCTGGGCCTGTTTCCTACTGGCCTTTCATTAGTTAAATGAGTCTCGGTATTTAAGAGGCAGTGTTTGTTTTTTTTAACTCTTCTGACTTTGAGTCTGAAGAGAATTAGACTCCCAGCTTGCAGGTCAAAAAGCAGCAAGCCCTCAGCCACCTGCAAATGATGGATTTGATTCACTCCAGCTGTCACCAGTTCAATGATCAAGAGTCAGAGTCTGGGTTTGGGAAAGTACCAAGTCCTAAATCAGACTGCCAACTAAAGAGGGCCAAGCAGGAGAGGCTGGCATGGGTCTCAAAGAGGAGAATGCTCCCAGTATTAAGTGCAATCAGTAACTGAAGTGATATAAGTTCATGGTTCAGCCCTTCTCTTGTTAGAATCAGATGCCTACTTCTGAGTTGTATTTCTCTAACGTTCAAGGCCCTCCTCTTCTGACTTGTGAACAGACTTTCACTTTGGCTCTGAGACTGGCTTCTGTGGACTGGCTCCCTTGTTTGACCTACAAATTGTCTTAGATTCTCATCAGCATTGCTGCCTCTGAACTATCCAAGCTAGCAGTTTGTGACCCAAGCATAATTTATAAGGCAAGAAATTTCTCTTTAAACTCTCCAAATTTTTGTTTAAATTACTGGCTCTTAGCTCTGTGCAACTACCAGTGAAAGATTTACAACAGGCTAATAAAAGCTCTCAGACTTGTAATTGCCTTACTTTGTGTTTGTGGAAGATAGGTTCTTTCCAATCCCTGTCCTCAATTAAAAAGCTGCTTTTTTGGCCTCATTGGTCAAGATGAAGGACTGCAAACTGAAAATGCAAAATGGACAAATCAGCTCTCCAAGTCCACCCAAAAATCGATGCCTTGCAATTACACCAAAACCAGCCAACTGCTCCAACTATCTCCTCATCGTCATAAGTATCCAATCACTGTTTCTAAAAAAGGGATGGATCCTTTGACCAGTTTCCAGCATTCCCGGAACACGACAACCTATATATGAGCCTTTGTCCTGAAGATGTTTCCACTGATCAGATCAAAAATAGCTTCATTATTAGTCTATCTGGACCATCTGCAAAAAGAACTATTCTGTTGCTGTAACAAAGCCTTCTGAAAAAAACCACCTAATGCCATCTCAGAAAGTTACATTAAGGACATAGCTCAGTGGCAAACTATATAAATTACTTTTAGATAAGACCCAAGACTTAAGAGGAAATGCAGTTGCTCTAATTAATAGATCAATTCCAGAAAGGTCTAGCAGATAAAATCCTGGCAAATTAGCAAATTGAAGTTCCTATTCATATTACATGACCTGACTTATCTCTGTCTGTTAATAGACATAACAGTGGAAAAGTTTTATCAAGTTTCTCCCTTCCTCATGACCTATCTGGGCATTGTATGGCATGGAACTCAGAATCTTAAATCATTGGTTAAACAGTCCAATGAGCATCAAATTCCTTCCCTGCAAAGAATGCATTCCAGTTTCTATTCCAGGCATCCAGGGGCAGTAAGAGATAATACACTGCTTACCCAAAAAGACACTGTTTTCATAGATGTGTTCAAAGAACAAGAGGCAGTCCAGTTTTTGTTACTCCATCATCGTTATGATTATCCTATCAACTTGATCTCAGGAATGGAAATTCCTAGTGATTCTGCCCACTCCCTTTTGAAGGCAACATCATTACCCCTGAGGGGGGAAAAACCAACCTAAAGAGGGTTAATCCATCCTTCTTCATAGCCATCAGTAGTTCTGCACTTTTTAAAAGAAAAAGTAGAATGAATTGAAGCCCTGCAGTGATTACCAGGCTTTCAGTTAAATCACCATTCAATGGTGTCTTGTCCCTCATTTCTGAATTTTTTAAGAACACCTGTGAAAGATCCATAAATTGACCAAGTTAGACCTTAGGGCTTGGGGGGGGGGACTTATAAGCTGGTACAAAAGTGTAAAGAGATCAATGCTGTTTAGAATACATCTCATCCATATTTTAACATTTATCCAATTATACCATTTTGTGAATTCACAGCATGTAGCTTCCTTTCCAATATTTTTTTCTTGGACTCTGACCAATGTAAATATTCATTTCAGTTCCTCTCTCATTCCCATATCCCTAAAATAGTCCTTTCAGCCTTCTCTTAGTTCAGTCTGTTTCCCAAAAATTTCATCACTTTTATTTTTAATTCTTTTCATTTTACTAGATGCTTCTTGTTTACCCTCACTTCTAAATCAGCTTTTATTTTTATCAAAATATCTCCATATTTTCTCTTATTCTTTAAATCTTAACATTTCTCTGCTCTTTTTAGACAATGTGCTTTGTAACTTTTTTTCTCTAAATACCCACTGTATAATAATTTTATCTTCATTTTGCAGCAATCATTCTCTGTTTTTTTCCTCTCACAGCCTCTTTCACTTCATCATACCACCCTTTTCATATTTCATATTTCCCACTAACATGATTCCATATACTTCTGTGGTATTTTGTAACATAATTCTGGCCATCCTTTAACAGGCAGCTTCCACATCCTATTTCTTTACTCCTACTTTCCATTCGCTAGGTTGAAAGATGAATCTATTTTCTACTGTAGTACTTTTTTATAATATCCTTGTCCTGGTAGGCAGCAATGACAAATGCCTGAATAAGTAGCTTCCTTACTTTAAAAGAATTTACTAAAATAATGAAAATGAACTAACCATATACTGAGTGAGACTCTTATGACAGCAACCCATTTTTATTGAGGAAATTTAACTGATCAAGCGATAAAATTGTGATCAGTTCCCATTCAAATACATTTACATTCATTCAAATTTTATTTTCAAATGAAAAATGAACAAATATTTATCAGGAATCAAGGCAATATTCCATGTGTGTGATAAAGGGACTGTGGTCCATGAAAGCTTATACAGTATGCATGGATTGTGATCTAGCTGGTTTGGTCTAGTTCAGCGGTTCTCAACCTATGGGTCACGACCCCATTTGGGGTCGATCGACCATTTCACGGGGGTCGCCAAGCAAGGCTGTCCGCCATTTTTTCCCCCTTTTCTGGCGGGTGCCTTACCTCCCTTGAGCTGGGCCAGCTGGTGGTCGGCCTGCTCCGTCTCTGCCGCTTGCCAGCTACGCCTCGGCCAGCGCAGGGGGCGGAACCATGCATGCATGGCGCTCCCGGGCAGGGAAAATCCTCGACTTACAACCGGTTGGGTAGTCCTCGACGTACGACCGGTTTAGTCCTCGACGTATGACCGGTTTAGTCCTCAACTTACGACCGGTTGGGGGTTGCGGCATTAAAAAGGTTGAGAACCACTGGTCTAGTTACTGATGACCAGTTATTTTGTTGTACTCAGCCTTCATGTCTTCCATGGGTGTCATGCTGGCTCCTAGTGCTAAGCCTATGCATTCCCTCTGGGTCAGGACCAAATCTGCGCCTCTCAAATATCTTCTGTTCTTGCAAGAGGACCCATTGTGATGAGAAACCAGCAATGCAGCTTGGAATAAATGCACTTTTACTGATTGCAAAAAAACAACCTGCCCCCTTACAATTAAGTGTGGGATCAAAGGGAATTGAGAAGACATAAGCACTATAATAGATCTTCTATGCTTGGCAACAGAAGCAGATTAATTTTGCTTAATGAAGCATATATGAATATTTGGATAAATGATTGAGTCTCCACTGCAACTCAGTGACAGCAGGAAAAGAATAGATGGATAGAACCAGTTATTTCCTAACTAAGATAATATCCAACATATACCATGCTTTTTATCTATGAGATTTTATCTGGTTTTACTCTGGTAGTTTTATTTCTATCAGCATTTTTCCTGCAAAAATGTTGCTTGTTCTATTCCAAGGTTTTAAACACTTTACAGCTACATAAAAATGCTTTACTTTGCTTTTGTATGCAATTTTCTGAAATTATCTTTAGAATCTCTCCCAAATATAAGCCTGGCAATGTTTAAATTCATTTTATCTTTGTTTATTTTGATTCTCTAAAAATATTTTAAATAAAAGCCACTATAGTGTAATAATTAAATGTTGGACACAGTGGGGAGATCCAGATTTCTAGCCATGGGAATTCCCTGGGTGACTTTGAGCTAATGCGGGGGGGGGGGGGGCGCTATGGCCTCTTTGTGATCTGTGAACTTCAACTCCCAGAATTCCTGAGCCAATCATGCTGGCTCAGGAATTCTGGGAGTTGAAGTCTACAGGTCATAAAGAGGCCATAGTTGCCCACTCCTGAGCTAATGAGTCTCTCTTAGCCAGCCTATTTCACAGGGCTGATGCTATGGGTAGAAAAGGAAGAGTTGGGAGCACAGTGTGCACTGATTTGAGCTCCTGAAAGAAAGCCAGGATATACATTTAATAAATACAAATTTCAATAGTAATTGCAATCTCACACATCTTTCTGCCTTTGATCCTTAGTTAAACTAATAACTAAGCAAAAACAAATACAGTATGATAAGGTGAGGCTAGTTTTATCTTCTTTGTTTTTACTATCTCTAGTAATTTTGTTGTTTGGGGGAGCTGATACAGCCACAGTGATTATTATTATGTTTGGGATTAGTTTTAATCTCAGTTAATTTTATTGGTTATATAGACTATAAGGTGCTGTGAGTTATTTTGATTGCAATGAGATCAAATATGATATAAATAAGTAAATAGCATTTAGTATTTTTGGTGGCCATTGGGCTTGAGAAATTACTTTCTGATTATCAGGAATTCTGAAATATCTTTGACTTCACAACTGAAGAATGGATGGTGAAGTTGGTAGAATTGATGGACATGGCAAAGTTGATAAATTTTATTTATGTTTGGAAATCACTTTTTGATTTTTTTTTGTGTGGGAAACTGAAAGAAATGAAAAGTTGATTTGGGGATTTGATGATTAGCATTATATAGAACTATGGAAATAATCTAGACAAATTTTAACCCTAGAGTTGGTGTGTTTTTTAATCTATCTCTGTACTAAACAAAATTGGAAGTCATTCTTTTTCTCTCTTTCTTACTTTTTTTCTTCTCTGCACTTTTACTCTTTCTCCTTCCTGTGATTTTTTCCTTTTCAAATTATCTTTTTCTGTTTATTTTTCAACTTTGTACCTTTCAAAAAAAGATTTTAAAAAAGCCAGGGAGATAAAGAATAGGGACAGCAGTTGATGTAGGGAGCAAATGCAGTCCATCTTGGCCAATCTCCCAAGAACAATGGAAGTGTTCTGTTTTAAGGACCCATAAACAAGGAACATGTCCGCAGCTTCAGTGTATCAATTAGCCGTGCAGCATATTTCTATAACAGATAATCAATAAACCATTACTGAGGTCCTGCAAAAAGAAAAAAATAACCAATTTCTCCTGTGAAGAATTTGCAGTGGCATAGATTATTTTAGGGAATGGTTTATAGTTTTGAAAGAATATCATTTACAGGAATTCTATGTGATCCTTTTGAAAGATGAGGCAGTGAAAACATTTAGGAACATTGGGTGGTTAAAAACAAACTGAAGGACTGGATATGGCTGCACACGTTCCTTGCCAAAAGACAAGAAAAGAAAGGAACAGAGCCCCAGCTGGGTAGCACTTGTGTCAGATACCATATTAGGAAAAAGATTGATTTATTGCAGAGGAGAACATTCTACCCATATAGTAAAACAGCTTCACTTAGCAACAGAATAAAGCAACATACATATCAACTGATCTGTTAAAACTTTTCAAAGTTGTCCCATTCACATTACAGTATTTTAATGGCCTATATCAATATGGATTAACATCTTGTTAAACATCTGATTAAAGTTATCACATAATTATGTAGTGTCCTGCAGCTATAAGGATCACTCTTTATAGTACAAGAATTTTATGCAGATTTTCTTTTTAATTACAGCTGTGATGGAATATAAATTTAAAATAATCAACTGATCTCCTACCTCACTGTCAAAACTAGGAAACTTATAAATACCTCAGTAATGGGAAACATGTCAGAATATCATCGCATACTTTCTTTAATTGTTACCTCTTTTAGAAATGAATACAGAAAGAAGAATTCTCATTTCATAAAACTGACTCAGTACAAATGTAAATGCAATAGTATATGGTGCAAAACTAATTGGGATAGTTGGTTAACACTTTAAATATCCTAGGAAGATATTATTTGAATAGGAAGTACCATTTAAACTCACAACTATAACAATTTTTTTACTCTTTCGAAGGTGTTACTTGTAAGAAGCTAGGCATTCAAGAGAAACAATTCAAGAATGAGAATAGAGAAAGGAGAAAATGACATAGTTTACAGAATGTAACAATTTTATATAAGAAGATAAACAGTCCTTCATTTCATCCCCAATTGTTTATCCACAATCCTTTCTCGAGGATCAATATTTATAATAAAAAAGTCTCCAAGTCTCATTTCTTTAATTCAATTATTTCATGTACAGCACAACTTCCCTGATTTACTCTATTCAACAATACTAATGGTGCTTTTCACAGCTGATCTACACACCCTCTGGTTGTAGAGAACATTGATTCCTGTGTGAAGTAATGGAAAGAGAGTTGGAATACTAATATTCCTATCTCATTCATAACAAAGGTTCCTTAATGGGGGCCTGGATCAGAGACAACATTATTGCAGCAGAAGAAACCTAAACCATGATAGAATGAAAAGTATTGTATGATTGCTCCAGGGCTCAGTTTGCTTCCTTTAGAGATCTAATCTGTGTCTAGTATATCTAGAATGTAACCTTAAATCATGATTTAACAAGGCTTTATTGAATAAATCACATAGATTGAGTTCATAGCATGCTAAACTATAAAACATGTTTTCCAAAATACAATCAGGGACATTATTTGATTTCCTTATATCTATGAATTTATCATTTCCTCAATTGAAATCAGATATTTGTTTTTTATAAACTAACCTGAGACTCTCCACTAGCACAGGGGTCCCCAACCTGTTGGCTGCGGCCTGGGAGTGGGCCATGGCCTGTTGGCCACCAAACCGTGGGACAGGCTGGCTAGTGCAGGCATGTGTGCATGGTCACACCCCCACTCGCGCTAGTGCCGTTGCCTCAGGGCGCGAAAATGGGCCGATGATGTGCCTCGGGGTGTGAAAATGGGCCGCTGCCACACCTTGGAGCGCAAAAACAGGATGCCACCATGCCTCAGAGCGTGAAAATGGGATGCCGTCATGATGCAAAAATGGGCTGCCGCAGTGCCATGGGGCACGGATGTGGGATGCCACTGTGCCTCAGGGCGTGAAAACAGGCACCACACAAGAATAAGGCAGGGCTAGTGATTATCACGTGGGCGCTAGCCCTGCCCCATTTGTGTCACACGCGTGCTTGCGGCCCCGTGCATGCACGTGCGCATGCGCATATAAAATGCTTTCCCCTCCCTTTCCCTCTGGTCCGCCAACTGAGAAAGGTTGGTGACCTCTGCACTAGCAGCATTAATGGAGACAATTTAACAGAAAAACAGTATATGCAGAGCCCAAAGCCCTTCGCTTTTTCTCATAAAAATGGAGAACTGAGTGCAGAAGGAGACCTTCTTAGAGGATGTGGATCATACTAAAAGAATACTGAAGAATTAATTTGCAGAGATCCTCCTGAAAAGGCAAAATGTTCATAATATTGTTGACCTGTTCTGTATGTTGACCTAGATATCAGTAAAGACTTACTAATATTAATTATATATGAAGGAAGGGTAAATGTATTAGTAAATATAAAACAGAGCAGCTTCATGTCTATCTATGTTGAGAAGAGTAAAATGCAAGAGAAAGAGACAATAATTTCTTTTGCTGTTAAATACAGGCGAGGCAAGACACAGCAACAGTCAAAATAGGCTGAAAGAGGTACAAAGAGAAGATGTAAACTTCTGTTCTGAATTCTTTATTGCCAAATAGAATTGGCTCCTCCTCCTAATCACTGATTAGGATCACATTTCACTGCACCTGTGTCTTAATTCTCAGTGGCACTTAAGATCTAGCACAATATTTGATTGTTATTAAATTGATAGGAAACACTGACCCAAGGGAAATTTAATTTAATTTTATATAATTGGAAAATTGCCAGGGAAATCTATCACAGCTCCATTTGACTTTGAAAAGAAAAAATGCTTTCCAAAAACAAATGAACCAAGAGAAGGGGAAATAGTTGAAAAGGAAAATTAAAGAGATTATCTTCCAGAACAGGGTTTTTTTTCAAACATATATATATATATATATTTTAAAAGCTGGAGGTTGACTCCTGGGTAAATTCATATCTAAAGAATCACAACCGTGAGACCACCAGGAGATAAAAAACTATAATCAGTTTATTTACAATTAAAAGCACCTAGCTTTCGCCGGCCTCCTGCCGGCTTCGTCAGGGTGGCTAACCATCAGTGGGTGGCTGTTTTTATGGGAGNAGCTCCAACCCCACTGGCAGTTAAAAGGAAGAAACAGCTGCGATCACACACCACTCTTAGAAGCACGAAGCTGAAGACACCAGCCTGAAGATGACGAATGTGACTTCGTCGAAACGTCGCCAAGGTACGTTTAATTCTACGCGGGAGAAAACCCGAATAACTAAAGACCTACATATATATATATATATATATATATATACATAATTATATATATTTGCAATTTGGTGGCATTCTTATTAAATTCATTGGTTACACAGCTTTATTCTCTGTTAGCAGTTGCCAAATAGGGCCTGTACAACTTTCCATAGGGTAGGGCAGTGGTGGCGAATCTATAGCATGCGTGCCAAAGGCACGCACACCGTAGCCCCAGCCCCACCTCCCCCATAGCCCCCTCCTCACCAGCAGCCCCCCTGGAGGAGAGTCACCCCCAGGTAGATGATGCTGCGGGGTGCGGGCGGAGGGCGTGGCCGCCATTGCGCTGCAGGGCCACCTGGGTGATCTGCGGAGGGCCATGGAGGCAGTAGGTGGCCCTATGGGTGGATGGGGCAGAGGGCGGAGTGGGGACGGAGCGGTGGGGCGGGGCAAGTTTTGGGCACTCAGTGTCTAAAAGGTTCGCTATCACTGGGGTAGGGCATCATCCTGCCTCAATCCTGACACAGTCCCAAAGGTTCTTTTCCAAAAGACAACTGGACTTTCTTGGGGGCGGTTCCTTGAAAATGTTTTGCTTCTCATCCAAGAAGCTTTTTCAGTTCTGGGAGCTTCTTGGATGAGAAGCAAAATGTTTTCAGGGGGAAAAAGCAAAGTCCAGTTGCCTTTTGGAAAGGCACCTTTGAGACAACCATGACCTGTAAGTTTGAGAATCACCATAGACAATCCTGACAGAGATGATCCGTTAAACATCGGTCTTTACAATTTCCAAAGGCTTTTGACAAAGACCTTTTTAAAGCCATGTAACCAGTAAATTTGGCAAATGAAGCATTTTTAAAAATGCTTTAATACGTGTGATATGGATTAATAGTAAGTTTGATTGACATGGGTTGATAATCAGTTTAATAGCCAGAAGCAGAGAGTAAAACAAAATGTAAATCTCATATAATGTGTTTAAACAATAGGATTTCCCAAAGTATATACAAGTCACAACAGAAACAAGGAAAATTCAGAAAACAAATCTATACTCAACTCACTGTCCTTGATTTTATTCATTTTTTAATACGGCCCTTAGAATGATCATATGTTAGATTCAAACCACCAGGCTACATCAAACATAGCAGGAGAATTATATTTGCATAATAATACTTTTTTTTTAACTCTTTCCATACCTGTAATGCTATTCAAAACAGAATGGCCTCACTGAATTAAATGCAATATAAATAATAGGATTTCCCTCCATTTTTTAAAAGTGCACAACCATTTTAGTCTCCAAAAATAATGTCATAATTTTAAAAGTTACCTCAAAAAATAACTAGTGAAATTAGCATCAACTTTAAATATAGATTTTAAGAAAATTCTGAAAAATATTCCCATGCAGTGATAGGAATATTTTCTTTCTTTTTTTCCAGTTTACTGTTAAGTAATTGCTTTATTTTAAAACCGTATTTACATAACTCTAATATGTTAAAAATATTACATTTAATTTGCAAGACTAATTATGTGATTTTTAAAATCTTTTTACCCTTTAAAACAGCAGGTATATTTGCTGTAAGGAAAACATTTTTTGTAGGAGGAGTGATAGCTGTAAATCTTTTTAAAGTTCTAATTAATAGGGGAGCTTTATTATTTGGTTGGACTAAAAATAAAGTTAGGTATTGATTGTTTAAAATGTTATGACTGGTAATAAAAGTTATTTTTTGGCCTCTAATCTGATTCCGTGCAGTTAACTTACTATTACAGTCACATCATCATTCATGCATCAGAAAAAGTCATAGACTTTTTTAAACAAATTGAAAACTTACCAATTTTCTTTAATATGGTTTGATTTATTTTACTAGAATCCAATGATATCTGAGACCTTTATGCAAAATATCATGCATAAATTAATATTAGTGCAATATGCTGACATAACACCGTAAAAAGTTACATTGATCTTTGTCATTTGATTATTAGGCCATTGTGATGTCTGAACTAGAATAATAGTTGTGTCATAATGATATTTATCAGCTTGCCATTTTGAGAAAATTAAGTAATCCTTGTTGATTTATTTATATACCATATATTCTATAAATGGTTATGGTCAGAATGATCCATACTGTACAACACTGAAGTAAAATAATGATAAATATATGATATGAAATTAGCATAGTTATAGTTTATTTAAAATTTACCAACAGTTTTGCATATTAACTTTATAACCACATAACATTTCATGTTGTACAGGAGTGTGGAGTTAGCCCTGAAAATGTTAGCAGTTTGGTAAACCCCAGCTTAGTCCCAAAGTGAGGAAGAGACTCAAGATTGCCACGTCTTTATATGAGAATTAGGAGAGAGAACCTTTTCCTGGCTTTCTAGATTCGGTTATTATACCATGCAACAATAGAGTTTCAGTAGTCCTTGTGGAATATGTTTGTGGCCTATTGAAGTGCTGAAACTGTACATGTTAAGGTAATTTTTTTTTCACACACAATGGGAAAAATCATAAGACATGCTGAATAGTCCATCTTCCAAGGCATCCCTAGTTAGAATCTAAAAAGTCAAGATGGATGCTACAGCTGTGTCATTGAAGCTCCACTCATTTTTTTTTTATTTTGTTGCACGTGACTTTTTTTTTTTTACCTCTTCCTACCAACACTTCCTGGCATGCGGAGATCATGAAAGTTCTTCCTCGTTCCCATAAATAATAATAATAATAATAATGATGATGATGATGATGATGATGATGATGATGATGATGATGATGATGATGATGATGATGATGATAAAGTTGGAAGGGACCTTGGAGGTCATCTAGTCCAACCCCCTGCTCAGGCAAGAAACCCTATACCATTTCGGACAAATGGCTGTCCAGTTTCTTCTTTAAAACTTCCAGTGTTGGCGCATTCACCGCTTCTGAAGGCAGGTTGTTCCACTGGTTAATTGTTCTAACCGTCAGGAAGTTGTTCTAACCGTCAGGAATCACTGAGTTCAGAAAGAACACACTTTCTTTCTATACCAACTCCCTTTGGGGTTGTCTCTAGACAGCAGAACATCTTTAAACTATCCTTCTATTTAGAAAGTGGAAGGAAGCCAGCGGGATTCAGAACTGGAGCACAATAATTAGAAGCCTATCAAACTAAAAATTATCAAAATTAGAATGATCAAACATATGAAAGAATAAGGCTTCCTGAGGAGAAACAAAAAGGAGCATAGTCTCCACAATAAATCTTTGAGGTCATCAGTACTGTAAGATTTTAATTTTTTTGAAAGATGAAGTATAGATGCACATTTTCCACAAAATGGCAGAGGCAACCGTAGTGTAGCTGCATAGCTTCACATCCATATCCAGCAGTCACCATACATTTAGAAAAACTTTTCATAAATTCCTTTTTTGATGGGTCCCAGAAAAATCTATCAGAAGGTGAGAAGAACACAATTTGAAAAGAAAGGAAAAATGAGGGGGAAAACTGGCCAAAAAAAAGAAATTGCAACTATTTTTTTTTTAAAAAGGCAGAGTAAGTAGTGAAAACTTGATTATTTATTTAGTTACAGGTAGTCCTCAACTAACAACCATTCATTTAGTGACCATTCAAAGTTACAACAGCACTGAAAAAGTGACTTATGACCATTTTTCACGCTTATGACTGTTGCAGCATCCCCATGGGCAGGTGATCAAAATTCAGACACTTGGCCACTGGCTCACATTTTTTACAGTGCAGTGTCCTAGGGGGGTCATATGATCACCTTTTACGACTTTCTGACAAGCAAAGTCAAAGGGGATGCTAGATTCACTTAACAACTATGGTAGTAATTTAAAAACTGCAGTGGTTCATTTGATAACTGTGATAAGAAAATCATAAAATGGGACAAAATTAACTTAAGAAGTTGATTCTTTTCTATTTTGCTTCCAGATTTACAGATTGTATGTCATACCAATATACCACTGTGCACATTTTATTTCTGTCTACATAACTCACACTTATTTAAAAAATCACAGAAAAGGTCCTATTACTATATTAATGACTATATTTGGAGGCTATATATTTGGAATTGGGTATGTCAGTCCTAATGAAAAGAAGGACTAGGGCTGACATGATAGCAATGTTCCAATATTTGAGGGGATGTCACAAGGAAGAGGGGGTCAATCTATTCTCCAAAGCACCTGACGTCAGGACAAGAAGCAATGCATGGAAACTAATCAGGGCGAGAAGCAACCTAGAACAAAGGAGAAATTTCCCAACAGTGAGAACAATTAACCAGTGTAATGGCTTGCCTTTAGAAGTGTTGATGCTCCATCACTGGAGAATGTTAAGAAGGGATTGGACAACCATTTGTCTGAAATGGTATAGGGTCTCCTGCTTGAGCAGAGGGTAGACTAGAAGACCTCCAAGGTCTCTTACAACTCTTTTATTCTGTTTATTCTGAGGTTCCTAGGATTTTCCCAGTTATAGTCCATATCCTTTCAAACCAATTTTCCAGTAGGCATTTAAGAACAGTTTGTTTGTTTAATTTATATACTTCCCATCTCACTATATAAAGTGATTCTGGGCAACTTACAATCAGAGAAGCTCTTCTAAATCAGGCCACAGGCCCATCTATCCAGTCTTCTGGAAACAAACCAGCTATCTTGGGCCATTTGGAAAGCTCAAAGATCTGGTCTGGAGAACAACTGGAACCAATCATAAGGTCTAGATCCATTTTTAATGAATATAAAATATAGTAGAATGTACTGTATATCTGCCACACATTATTTTTGTAACCCAAAAAATCCTGGGGTAAAAAATTGTGTAATGGTATGTAATAACAGTTGAAATACTAATAACAAGGATTAGAATTTAAATATAAAGTGGATTTTGTAGTGTGGAAAATTTAAAGATTCAGGTACATGATAGTTCAGCTTCATTATATTGACTTTTCTAAATTCATCTTTTAGATCTTAGTTCCTGAAGATTTCCAAATGCAGGGGCAAGATTACTACCATGTTTCCCTGAAAATAAGACCTATCCCGAAAATAAGCCCTAGCTTGATTTTTGGGGGTGGGCATAATATAAGCCTTACACCAAAAATAAGCCCTAGTTAAAGTCCTTCCTATCTCTTCCCTTTCACTCTCCTTCCGAGCCAGACTGCTGGCACTTTCAGCCTCCTGGCCCTCTTTGCAGCTCTGACCACACAGCCACCATAGCAGCAGAGTCCCGGAGGGTTGGGGAGAGTGCTGAAGCAAGCAAGCGTCCTGCCTGCAGCGCCCATGCCAGCTGCCCCTTCCCCACTAGAGCTGGAATGCCGGCCTTCCCTCTATTGTATTTCTCCATCACGTTTCTCCATTGTGTTTTTCTATCGCCTTTCTCTGCCACCACGTGGAGGGAAACAAAAGAAGTTTGTGGGACTAAAAAAAAAAAAAGCTCAACCAGACCTTCCAACTTCACGAGATCTGAAAAGCAGGTTAGCGAAGAAGTACTTGGGGAAGCGAGGGTATCTGGGTGGTAGTGGGCAAGCTCTCTAGTCCGCAGCGGCGGAGAAACGTGACAGAGCTAGAAAGCAGATGGCAAGGCAAACCCCCCCAAGGGCACCAGACACTGAAATGGGCCTATTTTTCTCCAGCAGTTGCCCAGGCCTGCCGGAGGGAAGGCCGACATTTACTGAAATGCGGCAGCATTCCAGCTCTGGCAGGGAAGAGACAACCAGCATGGTGCTGCAGGCAGAACACCTGCTGACTTCAGCACCCTCCCCAGCCCTCTGGGGCTCCGCCAGTGCTTTAACCCTGGGCTGCCACCTCCCCGCTCACATCTTGGGTGGGCTGGGCCAGGCTCCCAGCATCCCTGGGGCAAAGGCTCCCCACTCTGCCTGGAGAAGCATTCGGCCTGGCTGTCCCCCGCCTCAGCACCCTTCCCGCCGCCACCCAGCATGGACACCTCAGGGCTGCAAGGGCTGGCCTGGCATGGGAAGGGGTGGCTTGCCCCCCCTCCTGAACTCTCTCATACCTTTAGTTGGTCCACCCTCACGCTCCGAGGTTGGCCCAATCGCCGCCGCACTTTTAAGTTCTGCATCTCCACCCCATGCACAGGCCCCATCAGCCCCCGTGCACTTGCCTCCTGCTGTAAGACATCCCCCGAAAATAAGATCTAATGGGTGTTTTGGTCCAAAAAAAGATATAAGTACCCGGTCTTATTTTCTCAGGGAAACACGGTATGTAAAGAGAAATCAGATAAAAAAAGAAAAAAGTGTCAAAATATCCTTTTACATAAGTTAGTTAATCTGTGGGAATCATGCACCTGCATATTATGCTAACTTAAAGAAGTACAATTTCTGTCCAACATGGTCTTTATTTGAACAATGAAAAAAAAATAGATCCTACAGCAGTGGTTCTCAACCTTTTTAATGCTGCGATCCCCAACCGGTCGTAAGTCGAGGACTAAACCGGTTGTAAGTTGAGGACTAAACCGGTCGTAAGTCGAGGACTAAACCGGTCATAAGTAGAGGACTACCCAACCGGTCGTAAGTCGAGGACTTTCCCTGCCGGGGAGCACCACACATGTGTGGTTCCACCCCCTGTGCCGGCCGAGACATAGCTGGCAAGCAGCAGAGACGGAGCAGGCCGACCACCAGCTGGCCCAGCTCAAGGGAGGTAAGGCACCTGCCAGAAAAGGGGAAAAAATGGCGGACAGCCTTGCTTGGCGACCCCCGTGAAATGGTCGATCGACCCCAAATGGGGTCGCGACCCATAGGTTGAGAACCGCTGTCCTACAGAAAAAGCTTTATTAAGTTCATCTGCTGAAGAGATACAATTGCCTGCTATGGCAATAGTAACGAGATCTTCAGCATTATGCAGTTGGTGAAAGAAAATATACCAGTGAACAATAGAAATTATCTTCCCACAATAATGAGTTTCTGCAGTGCTGGTCATCCAAAGCAACCTGAGATGAGAAGGAACACAGACACTTTATTTCATTCTGCAAAAGTGCAGAGAGCAGCCTCTTAATTTCTCTCACAAAGTCCTTTCATCCTCTGGAATTCTACCTCAGAGTAGTCACAGCATTTTTTTCTAGTTCATGGGATCAATCAAAAAATATAAATTATATACAAAGACAGAGAGAGAGAGAGAAACAAAGCAACAGAGAAAATATCACAGAAAAACTATGAGTTTTTCAACACTGGTTGTTTATGTTAAAAAAAAAAAAAAAAGAGCAGCAGCAGCATTCTTACGTTGTATACCTAAGCTGCAGAGTTCATCCACCAATATTCAATTGTACATCATTAGTAGAGGAGATGCTTGCCATCAATGTCCCGATGAAGCATTTAGAGACTGTTGCTAAAAATTGCTGGAATTATGATAATCAGATTGAATCACTTTTCATTTTGGTGGTAATGCTGTTCTGTAAAGCCTAATTCCAATTTTGGGAAATGATTTACAAATAGAATGAAACAAATTGAATTCTTTCGACCTGCATTTTTTTGGGGGGTTAAATATTTCTGAAACTCTTCATTTTCACAAATATACAAATCGGCCTTGAATGCAGTAGCAGATGCCAGAACATTTTTCTGTGAAAAATGAACAACTATCACTCTAAAAGAATGGCAGATTGAGATTTTGAAATATCTAATAAAAAAAGATTTTTAAAGAAGCTTTGAAGATGAAATGACACCATGAGTTTGGGAGTTTGTGGAGAGCATGTTGTTGTTTTTATTATTCTGTAATTTAATTGTATTACGCTTTACTAATTTGTTCTTAATGGTTATATTGGGGACTGTCAGAAAACCTCCTGGGTCTATGTAGATACTATTTTGAATATTAATTCATTTGCAAGCAATTTTATTCTTGTCTTTTGTGGACATTCATGGCCTCTAATTAGAGAAATATGGGGATTAATTGCAACCCAAAGAACACTAAAATAAGACAGCTTTCACCAGTTACATAAACGCTATAATTATATTCAATATGTAAGCATTTTTAATAGAGGACAAATCCTAAGATAACTAGAGACACATCTTCTTCAAGAACAGAACAGGTGAAGAATAAAATTAGAAACATCATATTAAGTTTCTTATTTATCCATGTCACTTTCTTAACCTTTTTCAAAAAGTGATGGTTTTAACAAAAAAAAAGATTCAGGAAAGTTTCTCAGTAATTATTCCATTTTTCATCACAGCTGCAAAAGCACTTTAGTAGCCTTATTATTGTTATGTTGCATTGTTGGTTTTTATCTGCAGGCTAGATGTTGTTTTGTGTGTATATAATCCCTACACTGAATAGCATCACCTTTATCCCAGTATCATCAAATCTAAGGCACTGATTGCCAAATCAGGGCAAACATGGTGTTATGGATGTGCATCAAATCTATATGTTCCTGAATTCATATATGCAGCCAGGAATTGCAATAGATCTTGTCATAGCTCCTGGCTGAGCTTTCCTTATATCTTGATCTGAATTTCCATAAAGGACCTTTCAGATGTTGCAGAACTACTTTTAGAAAAATGCTTCTCAGACAACCCTCTGCCCCTCCCAGAGTCAAGGATAGGAATACTTTGGCTAACCAGGAGAGAAGATGGTTATCTTTGAATAAAAACATAGCATAGACCATGTTGACTGGAATATGCTTATTCCCAACTAGGGTCATGTTTGTTCTGAAGAACTCCTCTTCCATTTCATCTAGTAAAACTTTGGGAGGCATGCTACTATATTTAGAGCTTTAGCTCACAAAATCTATGTGACATTCTACATTTTGCTTCAGAAGAGGCACCACATGTAGTTAATAATGCACTCCTTCCTAGCAGTGTAACTTAACAACTGCTGTGGTTACTCATCTGCCAAGCTCGTAATTGGAAAAGCTTTAGATAAGGATAAACTCTTTCCTCAAAAATTCTCCAAGGTAGAAGGAATTACAGTTCAATAGGTTTATACATCAGGCTCTTCCTGTCACCATAGGACCAAATACTTTTCATCAGTTCCACTCGTTGGCTTGTATTACACACTGCAGTTTGCCATGGGACCCATTCTGTTGGCATCTTTAAACTGCAGATTACTAAACAGGTTTGTGCAGCCCAGAAATCCAAAAACGAATCTGTGTCATAATTAATTTATTAACTAACATTTAAGACTAAAAAAGCAATCAGCTGACAATGTGGTACAAAGAACAAACTTAGCTAACACAAAGCAATCAAATGCAGGTAGTCCTTATTTAATAACTGCCTCACTTAGCAGCCATTTGCACTTACAATAATGATGAAAAAGAAATTTTGTGACTAATCCTCACTTTTATGAGTTTTGCAGCTCTTTAAACAAAGGAAAGCTGAAGCAAGGTCATAAGCCCAGTACAGCTACAGTTAATGACTGCTTTGCTTAATGACCGTTGCCGATCCTGATTGTTATAGCTAAACAAGGACTAGCTGTAAGAAGTAGCTCTAAAAGAATTTAGTGCATTATTCAATTAAAACAAATTGCACAATGATCTATCCACTCTTTTCAGATCTCCTAATGATGCATTCATTGCCACTGTAACTGAGTCCATCCATCTTGCTGGTGGTCACCTTCTTCTTCTCTTCCCTTCCACCCTTTCCAGAGCTGGGTCTTTGTGTAATCTGTTCAAAGTATGATAATTTGAGCCTGGTCATTTGTGCTCAAGTGAGAACTCTGGGTTGATTTGTTCAATAATCCATCAGTTTATTATCTTTACTGTCCATGATATTCTTTGGAGGTTCAAGCTCTGTAGCAGTAGAAGTTCTACAGTTGTGCATAGATGTTTAAGCTAAGTGGGAAAAATGATTAAAACTAACAAAAAGAAACCAATAAGATGGCCAAATGTTGGGTTAGTCTACCAAGAGCTTTGGGGAGTATGAACACCTTTAAGGTGTTTACTTAGATGAAGCCATCTGCTGCCATAATATCTAAGCTGCCATTTACCAAATTGGTAAGGTGGCCCAACTGCATAACTGTTCTGGGAAATATATGCACAATTTCAGTTCCTGGTGCCCTTAGCGTTTCAGTATTTTTTTTCATGGCAACCTAGTTTTCATGGAGTCCATCAGATGTTGAGTATTGCTGTCTTTCCCTCAAAAATTAAAATGTTCTATGGTGGCCCAGTGATTCAGAGTGGTGCCTCAGGGCCTTTTTCATTATCCCAAATTTGTTAGTGATGTGATCTGAGGTCTCCCTGTCTCTTCTGAATACAACTTTACATTAGTCATTTGTCATCCATTTATTCAAGACTGCAAAAACTTAAGCATTATCTTGCTAGCATATGAGATAAATGAAATAGTTCATTAATTTAACCATTATTTAGTAATGCCTTTATATGTTATTGAAATATAAATTGATATTTCCTTGGCCACATTGTATATTCATGCTGTATAGCATCTGCAAGTAGCAGTTTAATCTCATCATCTTGTAGTAATTCAACAGGCTAAAATTTCATCATTTCTTACACTTTGTTGTAGCAATCTTTTCTAATGTTCATTTAACCTTACTTTCCAAAATACCTGGCTTAGTAATCAAACGATTATACATATCATTTTTAGGATCTCTTTTTTTGCAGTCCTTCATATATCCTATATCCATCTCTTTGTGATATCTTCAATAGTCAATCTTTGCTTTGTTTTTAATCATGCCCACCTTGCATTAAAGCAGGGGTCTTCAAACTTGGCCCTTTTATGACTTGTGGACTTCAACTCCCAGAATTCCTCAGCCAGCTGTACTAGCTCAGGAATTCTGGGAGATGAAGTCAACAAGTCATAAAAGGGCCAAGTTTGAAGACCCCTGCATTAAAGCTTCTCTTGATTTTTACAATTGTCATAAATAAATCTTTTTAAAATTTTCTGTTGTTGCCCTTGAATCTGTTAGCAACAGATAGTCCTTACTTAACATGAAAGTGCTGAAAAATAACTCTAGACCTGGTCCTTGCATTATGACTATCACAGCATCCCTGTGGTCACATGATTCAGATACTTACAACCAGCAAGCATTTATGACCATCACAGCATCCCACAGTCACATGACTGGGCTTCACAGCCAGCTTCCAGCAAGCAAAGTCAATGGAGAAGCTATCAGTGAATCACAAATTACAGTCATAAGATGTCTCACTAAATGACCCATGGTGGTTCACTTAGTGACTTTTGCAGAAGTGAGGTTGTAAGTCCATTGTGGTCTCATGGTGCCTTGCTTAATGACCATACTGCTTAGTAATGTCTGGTGTAATGTTAAGATGCTGGCCTAGAAAACAGGAGATTGCGAGTCTCAGTCATGCCTTAGGCTGGGTGACTTTGGACCAGTAATTCTCTTTCAGCCCAACCCACCTCACAGGATTGATGTTGTATGGAAAATTTGAGAAAGGAAGGATTATTTACGTTCACCATGTTGCCTATACAAATAAGCACAGGATAAAAATCTAATAAATCAATCAAAATATTATAGCAGGACATAAAATATTTCCATCACTGTAAAAAGTAGGAGACATTCAAGAAGGGAAGAGAGAATCCAACTAGCAAGTTATCCACTTTTCTTGCCAAATCTAGTAGTGATAGTATTACATATTCACAACAACCCCTCATGGGATCAATTTGGGATATAGATGACTACATTATTGCAGATTAGACTATTAAACTATCCTGCCCAGGGCTGTCAATCCTGAGTGGTGGAGACTATCCACAATATACCACAGGCTGCAGATGTTTGGGACTGAATCTGGAATTTCCCCATGGATTCTGCTACTCAGTGTGAAAATTAGTACTCACACTCTCAAAAGTAAACAACTTGATACTAGATCAAGCTGTTATCAAAATAGGAACAGATGGAAACTGTCCTGCCCAAAACAGAAGTGCTTTCAGCTCTTTAAATATAGTGGGCAGGACAATGAGGACCAGGTAACTTGCACAATGTTTCTTTTAACTAAAGCTTGCATTTGATAAGAGTGGGCACTGGAAATATTTTATAATGACTTCATAATTTTGCTATATCTAAAACTACTTATTTACAAATCTATTGCTGCAGTGTTTTTGTTACTGGCTGAGAGAGGCCCAATATTCTGCCTTAACCAGCTAAGTTCTGTTTTAAAACAGGAAAACCTACCATTTACCATAGAATAATTAAATTGGAAGAGACCATATAGACCAAGAGTGTCAAACTTGCAACGTCACTATTTTGCCATTGCCGGCAATGGGGTGGGCGCGGTTTCGCTATGATGCATCTGGCCCGCAGACCAGCAGTTTGACACCCCTGATATAGACCAACAATCCAAACCCCTAATCTCTGCAGGAATCAGTAATTGGGAATGGGTCACGCAGAAAGAATCAGCATAATAAACCACATGGAGATATGCAAAGTTTTAATCACCCATTCCAACAGTTATAGTATCCAATGAATTTCTCTGGAATGTTTTAGATCCAGTATGCCAATGGTCCCCCACCTCATTTTTAAGAAGAGGACATTTATAGCATGTCATTCATGGAAAAGATTTTATTTTATCTCAGAGAGTGTTGATCTTGTATAATAAGAGGACTGTTTCTGTAAAAAAAAAAATGCAAGTACCCCAGGACTCTTTCTGAGCAAATTCAGCTGCTTCAAAGAAGAGGTCAGGCATGGCTCTTCTGAGACTATAAAACACTTTGGGAAAGTCCTTTCAAAGGTGAAGCCAATAAGTGTTCGTTTTTTAGATGCCACACCTGATTTCTCTGGGATCATTCAGAAAGAAACCTTTGCTGTTGCATTAGCTTAGGCCAGTGGTTTTTACACAATAAAGGACTAATTCACAATTTCTTGTAAATCAAGGATCCAGTTTAGGACTGCTGCTGCCAAGGTACTTCTGTAAAGCAACAGGCTGGTTTTGAGGTGTGTGCATGTGATGTCATGTGATTCATCCTCATACACTGAATTTTTACCTTGGCTTGTTATACAGCCAATTGTGTGATCCCAGCCAGTAGTTTCACTAAACCAATATTAAGCAAACAATAACTTAGCAAATGTATGAATCCATATTTACTCTGCTAGACTACTCCAAAAGAAATGACCGTGATCTTGAAGTTGCCTCTTCCCCAGTCCAGCTTTAAGAGCTGAAGGATTTGTACATATGTACTAAAACTGTGAGCTTTTTACATTTTTAGGAAGTACAGTTCATTTCTACTGTGGAAAATTATTAAATTATTGTTACATTATTATACTAGTAGCTTAATGTCTTGTAAAGTAATCCCCTTATTATTGTCATAATAGAAGGAAGGGGAATTTCTACCTCCATAAAACTTTCAGTTTGTAAAAGTTCTTCAATTTTCCATGCTATAATTGCAGATCCCCCAATTTTTAATGTGGTGCTTAGGTTGACTAATATATAGTACTTTCTTGGTTAGTCATTAATTTTAAAGTAATATTCCCGATTGCATTATTTCTTCCTAGTGTACCTTTGTTATAATTATATACTAATTGGAGACTGCATCAGGTGACTTAAACCGTCTAGCCTAAAAAGCAGAATTTTGCATGAAGAAGCAGCTTCAATGAATCCTGTGTAGCCCTCATCACTTCCCTAATCCAACTTCAAACTGCCACTGAAAGAATATTAGTAATGCTGGTTCAGTTCTTGAGGGGCATACTTGGAAATACCATCCATCGTTTTTTAATGGAGAAATGGAATAGTATTGCCTAGTCCCAGGTGATGCAATTCATCCATCTTTAGACTACTACGTATACACTCAAGACCTAGGGGAGCCTCACCTCCTTCTGGAAATGTTATGAAATTATCTCCCTAAGAAAATCAGGTTAACCTATTCTTTGAATATCTTTTGGCAAATCATATACCAGGCTCTTATACACCAATGACTGGAATTATACCTAGAGCATAGAAAATCACAGCACAGCACATGGCTTTGAACTAACCATTCTTTCAATCAAGAGAATTGGAAAAACTCTCAGAATACAGCATTTCCAAATGTCCAAAAATATATACATAAGGGAGTACCAAAATCACGAGTAATTTTACACCTCATTATCAAAGGAGCACCTATGCCAACTAGCGTTAAGGATATTTTCCCTATTTGCAAAATCTGCATAGATCTCTACCTGAACATTATAAATAATGTGTCTATTTTCTGTAACCCCTTTTCAAATCTACTGGTTCTACTCTATTTAGTCCCAGGGTGAACAAAATCATGCAGAGAAAACACAATAGGAGGAGGGGATTATTAAATTCTATTTTCACATCTGATGAAAAGTGCTCTCCTCATTTTTTTTTTTAGCTAGCAATGCCAGCCTCAGAGCCTATTTTATTGCTCAACAGTGTTAAATTCTATTACGGAGCTGGGGCTACGAGGGGGGGGAAAGAGTGGGTAGCTATTGCATTATAGCTACAGCAGCACACATAAACGTAGTAGGTAGAGATCACTTTCTTTCTAGTTATTATTTCTTTTCTGAATTTTATTATTTCTACCTCTTACCTATAGCAAAGGGTCAAAGAGTTATTAACAGAACTCAAAGCAATGCGGCAATATCTTTCCATTAAAAAAAAAAAAGCAGCCAGCAGCCATTTCTACAGGCTTCAAAGAGGAATCAAGGTCAAAGAAGAAAAAATAACAGCTAAATAAAATTTAGATGAGTGTTATTCTATTCTTTGCCCTTTTTAAAAGGTAACTTATGTTTTGTCAGCACAGAAATGTTTAAATATTTACTAAATAGAAGGGGAAGACATCATTATATTCCATAGCAAATATAGTCCATATAGTTACAGGATCTATTAAAAACTTCCAATCCTTTCTCCAACCCCCAATTTAGCTACATTCTCCATGCTGTGGGACTTCAATATCTCTTCTAATTTCTCAACTCAACAATCATTATTCCTGCCTTGTATATCTCACTACTGTGTAACAGATTTATAAATTTGAATAAGTGTGAAACTACTGCCATACTGTAATGTCAACTAATACAGTTGACTTAATACAGCGATACAAGTTGTAAGCAAAAAGAAAACACTTATTGCTGATCTGTGGCAAATTCTATTACTCGGTCATTAAATTTGATTCTGTCCAAGTGCTTCATCATTTGTAATTCATATAGAAGCATGTGTGTGTGTGTGTGTGTTTATACACACACACACACACACACACACACATATACATACATACATGCTTCTATGTGAATAATAATATATTATTTTACAAGTACTATAAAAGTGCAACAGATAAGTATATTTTGAATTGTATTCTGAAAAATGCAAATTAACATTAAACAATTCAGAACTACAACTGCAATTACAACTAGAGCCAATTTGGTCCAGTGGTTAAGGCACCAGGCTAGAAACCAGGAGATGGTGGGTTGTTCTGTCTTGCCTTTGGCATGAAAGCTGGCTGGGTGACTTTTGGCCAGTCGCTTTCTCTTAGTCCAACTTACCTCACAGGGTTGTTGTTCTGGGAAGAGGAAGAAATATCATGCAAGTTTGTCACTGAGTTTTTCATAACAGTAATAAAAATGGAGTAGAAATCTAAATAAATCTAATAAATAAACCACCTAAAATGTCCAAACTGCATCTCAAGACTCCTTGCTTCATCAGCCATCTCAAGGAGGCCTGCCTTGCTCCAGATTTAACATTCTGACCGTTTACCGTTTGCATTACATCAAATGAAACTTGGTTGTGTGTGTGTGTGTGTGTGTGTGTGTATAAAACTTTTCATTTGAGAAAATTTGCTGTTCGTTAACTTTACAATTTAACATTATGCATGTTTCTACTTGTGAAATACAGAGCAGGAAAGGCCCCCAGTATCTGATATGCAAAAATTTCAGTGCTGTATTAGAAAAGTTTCCTTTAGTTCATTCTGATTTCAGATGTGTGCCATTACGTCTTCTTCTTCTTTTTTTTTTTTTTGAGTTCCTATAGTTCTAGAAATACAATCGTATCCTTATCAGTTTACACTTCAGTGAAAAAGGCCATGGGAACAATATGAAACAGATGTACTATTTTTCATTTGCAGAGCATCCCGCTATGTATCTAGGGTGAAAAATCTGGCAAGCCAAGTTTAGATATATTTTATACTGAATATAAATTGGAAGATGATGGGATTTGGTCCATTTAAGGTATTCATTCTACCAGGCAGAGTATGTGTGATTTGTGATGATGTTATTTTGGGAACATGGGAACATCACACATATTTTGAACCAGAAACAGTTTTCATTTCAGATTATCTTCTCTCTTTTTTTGCTGATAACCCTGGCATTCCAATATAGCAATACTCTGAACTTCTGCTCAAAGTACAACACTTCTGCATGTTAATAGCACTGTATGGTTAATGCAGCAATTTAAAATCTTAAGTTTAGTATCTCCTTAAAAATCATTAAAATAGGCTCCACTGCTCATTTCAAAGAAAGTCATGTAGCCCTGTTGCATTACCTTTATGTACTTTCAATAGGAGGAACGGTATGAAGGCTGCTAAGAAGCAGGTTTGCCTTAATAAATAATGTAACCCTAAACTCTCTTGATCAGCAAGAAAAGATTTCATTGGAAAAAGGAACACTTCAATTTTTATGTAATGAAAATGTTCTATCTAAACAAGATTGCAGTTTTATTAATACTGCTATCCATTAAGCATTTTTTTTTAAAAATATTGAAATACAAGGTCCAAATAAACATTTGATAAACATATTCATCCATAAGCAGTAAGAAAATGCTTCAATGCATCTTTCCGTCTGTTTCTTTTGCTGATGTTATATGATAGATAAGAACCAAGAGATTCTACAACATATAGAAATTATTTAACCCAAATCTTCTGACAAGGTTGCCGTGTTTTCCAAGTAAATATTAAAAGGCACAGGGAATTTGACATCTCTTAAGGCATCTTTAATCCAAAGACAGCTATTTTCTACACTGCCGGTTCAGGGACTGGCACCACTCAAGCATGGTTATCTACCACTTTCATTCTCCAGAAAATATAGAAAGGTTTTGAGGTTGACAATATCAAAAACTATTGAGAAATCCTGGAGAAATCTGTCATTCCCAATCTGCCAAGGTAAATTCTTCGTACATTTAGAGTGGAAGAAAGTCTCATCAAAATTGAGTCAGTCCTCTTCTTTCTTGAGGAATGGCAGAAGCTGACATGAGATTGATCCTTCGTGCCCCTAAATGTCAAACTGGATAGTCGGTGATAGTTGTTTGGATGAGCTGAATCCACAGCTGACACCCCATCCCAGGTGGTAGAAGGCACAACTGTGCTTTTCAGGAGTGCCACACCAATTCTCAAGAATGATTTCTTATCTTTTTAATAAGTCTATCAATATGTGAACTCTACTTCATTTTTCAAGATGATTCATGGAACGCATTAACAATGTCCTTTATCTCCTCTTATTTTTAACTTTTGGGATTATTGGCCTGTTTTATCACACAAACAGAACATTTACTCTTAAAATATCTGTCAAGCTGGCAAGCCAAAGAAGGAACCACCACACAGATTTCAGAAAAGCATTTTATTTCCCCCCCCATATATTTTATTGATTTTTTTAAACATAAATCATTTAATAGTTAGTAAACAGTGTGTTTGCTGGGTTTACATTTCTAAAGAAAAATCATTAACAATTGGTTTCTATAGTCCATAATCCACATAGTACATTTAGTTGATTTCCCCTTTTCTCCAAAATGTCTTCTTTGCAAACCTTGAAATAATACAGTTATTATTTTGATAAATAAGAGTTACATATATTATTATTTTGCCTAATATTCCTAGAAACAATGATCACATCAATATAATATTTTTTTTCTATCTAATCATTCTGGTTGCCTCATCTAATATCCTGTTACAGTCCTTATTTACATTTGTTTGTCCCATAAAGTTCAAAGTATTCTTGCTGGTTAAGATTTTCTCAACAGTTAATTACATTTAAAGATTTAAATCCATTTTTCCCATATAAACCATCTCAACGCTTTTACATTTCTTAAAGAATAGGTAAAACAGTAAAGAAAAGGAAAAGAGAGCAAGAGTAAAGAAACATAAAAAGTAAAATACTACTTAAAATATATATTCCTCCTAAGCTAATATATATTCATTCCCAAAATTTCTTATTCTTTTTAACCATGATTAAAAATATATTTAATCTTTAAATATTCCATTTAATGTGCCTAGTCATCTAATCCTTTAACTCTTATTCTTTTTTATACATTATAATTTCCCTAAATTCAGACACATTTAATTATCTAAAACATTTCCTTCATCTTCTAGGCCATTTCAGCAGTATTATATTACTTATATCAAGAAATAAAATAAAAAGGGGGGGAAAAGCATGCAGTATTATTTAAAATTCATCTCTCTTAGAATGACGTATGTATTCAGAATCGTTTCTATTTCTTTAACCATATTCAAACAAATGTTTCTTTTTTAAATATTCTCTCTGGTAGATCCCATTATCTATTTTCTTAATTTTCACTTTGATCTTTTTCCTTTGACCAGTATCTTTCTTGATCAATGTGTTTTGCTGAATCAAAGTTTTTCCATATATTCATGACTGTTGCTGTAGGTATAAGAAGTAAATCGAATAAAGTGTCTTTATGTGAGGCTTTTGCCTTTTCATATTTCTTGAAGATGTTTTTCTCTTTCTCCTTCTTTGCTTCTCTTATCACTTCCTTTCTCTCTATTTTCAACATCTCTACATTCCATTTTATCCAATCTGTTTTTTTGTCAGATTTATTTTGTAGTCTTAAGGGATGAGTTGATTTTTCCATTTCTTGTAAATTTTTCCCCACTAGGATTAAATCATGTTTTCTTGCTTTGTTAAATTCCATTTTTGAGTCTCTATTTTCAATTTTATGTCCATTTATTTGTTTTGTCTGCTCCTTCTCTGTTGTTATTTCCTGGAAGTATTTTTGTTGTAAAGTTAACTTAGAGATAGATTGATTTGTATTTTCAAAGTTATTTTGGATTTCTTTGTGATTTGAACTCAGTGTTATTTGAATTAATTGCAGTATACTATATATCTCCTCCTGAGAGGTATTTATGTTTTCTTGGTGTGTTCTGTCTATATGTCTCTGATCCATGATGGCCAAAAGTTGGAGTTTTCCTTCTTATCTGCAAATAGCTTTAGAGTCCCAGTTAAATAGATATTTATAATCCAAAGAGTTCAAAAAAGATTTTTTTTCTAAAGTTTATAATTCTCTCTTTGTCTGCAGCCCAGATTGTTGACTCTTTTTTGGGGGGGGGGGTCACAGCTGTTCTTTATTATTAAAGCTTTGAAGGTCACACAGATTAGCTTTTCCCAGGTTTTGGTAAGTTCTCTATGGAAATCATAGTTGTCATAATCTTCATTCACCACTAGTGGTCAGCATCTATTTAGTTTTCAATATGAACAATGGTCTTTAAAATGAGAATCTTAACCATTCAACAATCTTAAACTTGTCCAAAGTTAAATTTTAGCTTTCAAGTTTATAAATTTATTTCACTACCATATATTTTGATCCTCCATAGAACTTTTAATTCGCCGCTTCTGTTAGTATAAGGATGAGGCCGAAGTCCCCCTCCTTCACTTTCGAAGGTATTTTGCTTCTTGGATATCTTTTCAGGGAAATTAAGTGTAGAATAGAAAAGGGAAAATCAGTTTCCTCACCCAGTTTCAAGCACGCTGTTTACTGTAGTGCTGGTTAGTTTTTTTGGACTGATCTCCAAGACGAACAGAACGACCGCTGTCATTCCAGAGTCACCGGGGCACCCTTCTTTCTTCACCGCCTCTCCGGGGCAGCTTGGACCTATCAGAGTCTCCAGGCAGGACGAAAGTTGGCCGCGGGGGTGTGGCGGTCCGCAAGCCCGCGACCAGTCACTACCACGCAGGACTGGAAGCTCCAGAAAAGCATTTTAATGGTCTGAGATAAAAACATAATCTTAAAAACTCTATCCCCAGCCAGACCTGTAGTAAGTTAATTAAAAGGGTGTCTCTTTCTTGCCACTGCTCTATCATCTGAATTGGACTGCCTTTTCTCAGCTAAATTGTGTTCCCCCTCTACTTCCTCTCCAGAGTCTCACAATAGCCCCATGATCTGCCTCAAAAACAACAAAATGTATTGATATTGTGCAAGTTTCCTTACTAATATATTTATCCCTAGGAGTCAGTGCTGTCTCTTGGAGGCTATCTAGACAAGTCACTGCAATTTTCTTCGCAAGATTTTCAGAAATGGTTTGCCACTGCCTTTTTCCTAGGCCTGAGAGAGAGGGTCTGGCCCAAGGACATCATGTCCAAGGTGGTCTCCCAGTTTCTAGCCTCACAACAAACCAATTATTTCTTGAATTATTTTAAATATCTCAGTATATTTACATCAAGGAATCTTATATTTTTTTTACTGTATTTGTGGCTATAAATATCCACATTTTAAATCGTGGTTAAAATTGACACAGTTGATTAAAAATCACATTGATTTGGTGGGAAAGATAAATGTTGCAATTATGATTATTTCAAATTTTATACATTTGGCAGCATTCTATGTTAAGATGTTAAATTGTCTGTAGCAAAAATGTTAAGATATTAAGACATTTTATGGTAACAACAAACCCTAAATATTTTCTAATTTTCCCAAGTCTCAGCTCCATTAGTGGGCATATATTTTCACTTTACATGAATAGAATTCAAGTGATCAAACCAATAAAATATTGTATGCAGAATTTTAAAAAAATATGAAATCTCTTTGGCATCAGACAAAGTTTGGGTCTATTTTTAGGTAAATATTCACCTTATTTCTTAAATAAAAAACCAGACATATTTGAAAGGTATTAGGATGAGGGTATAATTTTGTTATAATTACTCATATGATAAATTTGCATTCTGAGATAATCCCAGTTGGAATATAATAGATATTTATTTTTACACATGATAGAGGCATATCCCAATATTGCTCCATTTTTGTTAATATGCATATGATTATAAATCATTTCAATATGGTTTGAATATGATTTAAAGATGTAAACAGCTTAATTATATATCAAAAGCTTAGAATTTATCACTATGAAGATTTATAGATTTTTCAAGCATGAAGAGGTATCACAAATGTTTATTCTTTAAAAATGACCAGACAGCCACCAGATTGACACCAGATTTATCATCCTGGATGTGAGATTGTATGATTTGTGTTTATGAATTGGTTATTTATGTCATGAAAACAATTAAAAATATTTTTCATGTGGTAAAGATCTAACAATACCTTCAAAAATTAGGTTGCACAATTCCCTATATATAATATATTTTTATTTCTTTTGTGGTTTCTTCTTCCGTCTCTTTTCTCTTTCTTTTTTCCCACTCTTGTTTCTTTTTTGGCACCTTAAAGCAAAACCAATGCAGTTTTCTAGATAAAGTAATTTATTGTTCAAAATTAGGGACATTAGATACACTAAACAAATGCCAAATTATTCTTATTTCATTCAGTTTAAAGTCAATCTAACAATCTGAATAATGCAGGACCATCAACATTGAGGGGGAAAACTATAGATGGGCTTTCCATATTGAACAAGTAGAGAACAGCAACACTGAGGTATTCTCAGTTTCTTACTGCATAGATCCTTCCAAATTTCTGAGACTATTACTCTGCATAGCTTTTATAACATAACTTCATGAAAATTAACTATATTTAACTTAAAGCAGCATATTACACATGCACTGATCTTACAGAATGTGAGGATTCTTGGTGAAAATATCTCAACTTCAAACTGGGGTTCTTCATGGAAATCAGTCTACTCTGCATCACCCTTGATAATGAATTCAATTAACATTCAGCTGTTGTTGGCATAACATGAACATACAGAGTCTTTGTATTTAAGACCTTCATGGAAGTCTCCTTTGTAACCTCTAAAAAGAGAAGAAAAAACATTAACAGCATTATTAGCAACTACACTTCTGATTTTATTATGCCTCATATATAACTTTGTGGATTCTTTTCTAAATAACACTCTGCTCCCCCCTCCCATCATGTTGTTTATCAGATTAAATGTAATTGCTGGGAAAAACTGAAACATCTGAAGGGCTTTGTCACCAACATGTGGGCAGCACATAGCTTTATTCAGTTTTATTTAATACTTGAATTACGTGGCTTAATTATATCAAAAGAACTGACCTTATATTAGTGTAGGTTAAGTTAGGTAACCTGATTTAGTTACATTAGGATAATTAGGATGTGCAAGGGATTATTTCAATATTCCACAGTTGGGAAAGCTATCTTACATAGTCAAAAGACCCTCTGTGTCATGTACACCAGTTTTAGAATGCCCTTGTTATCTCATGGCATTAATCTCTGCCCTGGTGGCACAGTGGTTAGAATGTTGTACTGCAGGCAAGCTCTCTCCATAGCATAGAGCTCAATCCTGACCAGCTCAAAGGTGACTCAGCCTTCCATCCTTCTGAATCAGTAAAATGACGACCCAGATTGTTGTGGGCAATTTGCTGACTATGTAAACCACTCAGAGAATGCTGCAAAGCACTATGGGGCAGTATATAAGTCTAAATACTTTTGATATTGCTATCTGCACTCTGATACCTAGCTTTCCTTCTCACATTCAGGATTAAGTGTCCATAACTGAATCACAGTATTCCTCCCCTAACTGCCTAACTTTCGGCACTGTTACCACAATTGTCAAGCTTGGTATCTGGTCTCCACTGATCTCTTAACCCCTTACCAGGAACTATTTTACTATAGAAGGTTTGCAGACAGTAATGAAACCATCTAATACAGAAAAATCTATCTACTGCAGTCAAAGTCAATGTAAAGTAAAGATATATACTCCAGGAGTTAAACAATAATCATTTTTGGGTCAAGAATTTGGGCCATTCCCTTCATAGCCTTAAGGATGGGAAGTACATGAATAATGCTGGTCTAGGAATGAAGCATCAGCTAGCAATGATTACTGTATTTCTAAATTAGACTATTATTTGTTACCTGGCTATATACTTTGCTTATTTTACAGATCTAATCTGCTATAAAAATTCTCTGGATAACAGACAGGCTATGTTATATTATTAAACAAATTATGAAATAGGACAGGAAGTTATTATTGCCCTGAGTTCTGAACAAAGCTTCTTCTGAAGCCTCTTTGGACAACCTGCTTCATCAGATTGCAGCTACAAGGAAACTTGCTCAAGGATTACACCTATCCTGCAAGGCCTGGAGCAAATTCTAGTTGGCTCCCAGCCACTATTCAAAATATAGTTAAGGCATTAAGAAAAGTTTGCAGCAAATACCGGTAGCTCCTACAGCTTACACAAATACCTTGTGCCTCTGCATTGCAGCTAAATGTTTAATCATATCTCAGACAATGAACTTTCCTCTTAATTCTAATAGTCTCATCTTAACCTCTGTGAATTACTAAAACTTGAAGAAAATCAAGTACTGCAGCATGACCTCAGACTGAAAATATGCTCTTTTATAACCAATCATAATTAACAGAGCTCTTCAAAAGGCTCTTTAGACCTTCATTATTTCAATTATAAGTACATATACTCACTATTCACAGCAGATTATCAATAGATTTGGGGTGGGGGAATGGAGAAATACCTCAGATATGTATGTTTATCCCATTTTACTGTGTGTAATAGATTTGCTGTTCTAGGATTACAAGATTAATTTTATACTGGATTCTCTTTTAAAGTAAGCAATTAATGGAAGAACATAGTTTCTTCACAAAGGGATCAGATCTTGAAGTTAAAAGTAACCTTTAAAAAAATAAACTATACAAAATGTGCTGTGTCAATTATATTCAGCTAATTTGGTGTTTATACTATGCAGATATTAAAATGTTTACTCAAGAAATTAGTTGAGACTGAGTAACAGTAATAGCACTGCAGTAGTTAAGTAAGACTAGCTTTTATGTAAGTATATCCAAAAATTGTAGTTAGAATGTAGGAAAGTTGGAGGGGGAGGAAACCTACAGCACTCAGGGTTACAAATAATTTGCATTGCAGGACATGTGCAATTGCTTCATAAAGTAAAGCTGGGCATTTTGACATTTATTTCACTGTGCTTTAATGAGTTCTGTCATACTGAGTAGACACAGCATCTACAACAGATAAATTACATCATCCTGCTTCTTTTATAATGATAGCAACAACACAGAAATCTATCTGCTATGAAGAACAGTTATTTTCATCCTACAATATAAAAAAGACCCAGGAACCATCACCAATTTTTCCTAAGACTACCAATTTTCCCATGCATAAAGCTAATTTTCCTATCAAAACAGACACAGCAGGAAGTAATATTTGCTCAGGTATTGAAAAGGTAAAGGTAAAAATAGAGGTAAATTGGTTCTGGAAGTTGATTGGTAATTCATTCATGCCATGACCTCAGCGCCATAGGTTGTTACACTGTTAAACCTGCTTCCTCTTGGCAGAGTTGGGTTGATGAATTTTGAACTAAGGGCAGCTTCTGAGTTACCCTCAAGATCAGCCCAGCATAAAACATGTCAACATTTTATTTTGTTAAACCAAATTTCATGTGTTAAATTTGCTTCTGGCTTTCTAAATCACAATCTGAAATAACATATGCTTACAAGTTTATCACATGATTGATATGAGCATTCAAGTTATGAGCTGTTAAATATTTAAGATCCTCTCCCCTCCCACACACGATATAATGTTGTATCTTTCCCATTTTATCTCTTATTTGCAATGCAAATGTCTATCAATCCAGAATAGATGTGCCAAGAATATTATGTTATAATTCTTGGAAACTCAACAAGGGAGAGGGGGCAGGGGGAGGGAAAGGGGAGGGGAGGGGAAGAGAACATCAGTGGAACTCTATCATTATTAACAATTTTCTAAATACTGCTTATTATGTCTCCTCTATCATATTACTGGGAAGATACTGTTTTTATTATCTATGATGCTACGGTTATTATAGATCTCCTGCCTAAACCATTCACAAAAATGTCAATATGACAAATAAACTTAAATGGTATGTATCTATGCAAGAATATCTAAAATTAGAACAATCTTTAAGTAGGTTATGGGCAGGCTCAGGCTCCCTTTGGGCTGGGCTTTGGGGAAAGACATAAATAGCAATTATGGTGCTGAAATTATCTTTCCCAGGACTTGCTCCATCTCTTCACACATACATCAAGCTCCCTAAAATTCTGTGTTAATTATTCATACTTGAACAATCTGCCCTCTAAATTCACTGAGCAATCAGAGTAAGGAAGTACTCATGAAAAGACTGGAGGTGATCTCTCACTTTTTGCTTGCTAGCTAAAATAGTGGCAAGCAGAATTTGTCAGGACTGAACCTATATTTAGTTGCTAGTAGAGACCATTTCTGCAAATCACTAATCTGACATTCCTTCACTTTATAAATGATATTCAATCCACAATACTGTAAATGTTTTCCTCATTTATTAGAACATTTGTGATATGGGTTGTTATGGTTCAAAAACGTTATGAAATCTTTTAAAAAGATATTCATGCAAAATGCATCACAAGTTATATCTATCCTTTTGTTAGCGTTCTCAACCTCTTTCAATTTAATGCTGGGTTTTAATATTTCTAACTTAAACCAGATTACACATGCTAAATCAATAATACTATGTCCCCAGAAACCCTAGAAATTAGGGCAATACCAAAACAAAGCATTTTAGAATTTAATGCAGCATGTATTAAACATTTAACACTTGATCATTCCATATTAGCAATATAATCTTAATAGCAAGTAAATTATAAAATTACTACTAAATTACAACTATTAAAGTAATATAAAACCAAAACATCATCTTTTTCAGATTTACGAAGCAGACAAAATGCTGCTTCAGACTTTAGGCAATGGCTTTGCTTGATAAGAATCTCTACAGAATTGGGATTGGATGAAATCTTAAATGAGTCAATAATGTCTTCTTTTTCAGTTATGTTTTAATAAGATAATAAAATAAAAGGCAATAATAATAATCTGCAACAGAAGCATTTTCTGATCTACTTCTAAGTTCTGTTTAAAATTCCATGAATCCTCTTTCTTTTCTCTGGACAATATTACAATTTAATTACTAATATTTTGGCAACATTACCATACAGAAAAATACTAATAGAACAGAAACAGAACTAATGAAGCAATATGAGTCAGTGAGGGCTGAACACCAAGCTTTCAAGAATTTCCTAGCATTTTTGGATTTAGTTTAATCTAGGATGCTCACAGTTTCCCATCTGTCCATATGTTGTGAGATTAAGGAGTTTTCATCATGCCTTATAGGACCAATAGACAGAAGATTGTTCCTAAAATTCATGGAAGTTTGGTATTCAGAGAAATCAGCCTTCAATAGACACATAAAGATAAACCACATTTACATACCATTCAAAAGAGACAAGAAAAAAGCTAAGAAGGAAACAAAAAGACCAGAACACATCCTCTCCAGTAGTCATCACCTACATAAACAGAGATTAACACTAGACAAACAACCAAGCAGAAATCAAAGAATCAAATCAAGGAATTGCCAAGAAAAAAAAGCCACATCCTTGTAAGACTGGCAAGGCAAGCTATTAAACAAGGAGCAAACTCCCACACTCACCAGCACTCATAATCTTACCTAGTCAGGCAATGAAAAAATTGCAAGCAAACATGCTCAGAGAGCACTAAGGATTCCACAGAACAATACTAATAGTATAAATGTTAATATTATATATTATTGCCCTTTATAGTTTAAAGATTTCTTATTTTATATTATGATGTTAAAACACACAAATCTGAGAATTTCAGGATTACTGTAAGTCAAACACTAAGTCAAAAGCTATATTATCTGTAATAAGTAGCAATTATTTAAATTGCCATTCAGGTATAATAAAAAAATGGAATCCTCAGTCTAGATTGGATCCACTGTTTAGAATGAAGTTAAAAGACTCTACATCACATGATACAATCCCCTTTAAGTAATATTTCTGGCCTATTTTTTAAAAAGGAAAAAAGCTGTTGTAACTTTACATTTTAAAGAGAAAATGTAGGCTGACCTTAACTTAAGATCTCATCTTAGAAGCTAAGCAGGCTATAATTTAATACACTAACAACATAGTTGTTTTCTCAATTTATGTACTTACCTTTTGTCAACGCTTCATCCAGGAACAATTTTAGCCTCCTGCTTCTGAGTCCAAACATTTTTCCTGTTTCATGCAGAAGCCCTTGATATGTTAATCCATTTTGACCAACAGGATTTTCCATAAGAAGGGTTCCCACCATTCCATTTAGACACTCTGGAGAAAATGAATGGTCTTAATTTTTAGCAATTCACAATTCCACAACATAATTTACCTTGTACCCTATAAGGCGGCTTTTTTTTCCTCTTTCTTTACAAAGAAAGCAATCCCATATCTACGTCGGGTAAGTCAAGCTAAACTTCAGAAAAGGTCCAAAGTTTCAAATGTTAATAAAATGACCTACCATTAGACAATTAGCATTGTGTGTGACATACCTTGTGGTTTTGCATTCACAAGTTGCAAATTGATATATTCACATAAAAAGTCATCAAGATTTTTTATAACTGGCAATGGCCCTGCAGTTACGTGAAGCTTCTTTCCACTAAGACTCAGCAAATCTGATTGTTTTTTTACTTCTGAAAAGAAAAAAAAAGGTTGTTAAAAACAAACTTTGAGCAATATCACTACGCTGCACACATGAACTGAGCTTTCCTTTCTAGAATATATTTCTTGAAGATTTACATCCAAACTAGAAACATGAACAGTGACGATTTGTATCGCACAGTATTGAACTGGCCTGAATATTTCCAGATCAGTGTTTCTCAGCTTTGGCAACGTTAAGATATGTGGACTACTGGCTGGAGAATTCTGCAGGTTGAAGTCCATATTATTATTGTTATTATTGTTGTTTGTTGTTGTTGTTGTTGTTGTTGTTGTTGTTGTTGTTATTATTATTATTATTATTATTATTATTATTATTATTATTATTATTATTATTATTATTATTATTATTATTATTATTTACTTCCTGTTTTACCATTTCGAGTATTGAGGCAGATACAAAGTTCTGGTTCTTACTCTTCTGGCAGCCTCAACCATTGTTAATTGATATTGTTGTAGTGTGTCTTTGATGTTGTCTCTCCATCTTCTTTTGGGTCTGCCTCATGTTCTTTGACCTCATTTTGTATATGCCTCTTACGGTATGGAATCCCACGACATCCTCTCCAGGTGAGCAAACCACTTTATATGCTGCTTTTGTATGTAGTTTAAGATTGGTTCTATGCCAATTCTTTCTCTTATGATCTCATTTCTGATTTTATCTCTTCTGGTCACTCCAGCAGCTTTCTTCAAACATCTCATTCCCATAATAACTAAGTTTCATTTATGTTTTGTTGTAAGTGTCCATGAGTGGCACTGGTAACATAGTGTGGGGATAAATATGTTTTGTATGAGATGCTTCTTTGTCCTGATTGGTACTGACTTATGTTGTAGGAGTGGAGCAAGCTGTCCCAACACCTGTCCCAATAGTCCCAATACCTATCAAAGTCCAACCCCACATCCATGTTGTGAAAGGTAGTAACAAAACAAAGTAAGGGGTTGCTAGAATTGGGCGAAGTATGGTGTGCCTTATGCCACAGGACCACTATGACAGCCATGAAGGCTACCCTGGGTCACCCTGAAATGACCTGGCCAAAGGGCCTCTGGTGAAGTTGCGACAGTCCCAGCAAGTTGGCAATGGATAATATATTGCTACAGAAATTATAATGAGATAAACAGACTATTGAACTCCATACATCTTAAAATTGCCTAGGTTGAGAAACACAATTCTAAATTGATACCTATAACTACAGGCTGTATTAGAAAGTATTTGTTTATCTCAAACTATCTCTGGTGCTGCTTCTTGTATACGATGCTGCAGATGGTAACATTATCAATGATCTCCAGTTATGGTAAGTTTATGCTGCTCTAGGATCATAGCCACGATGTCTTTGAATATTACTGGAAAAGGTCTATTCCTTTCATTCATCTAGGCATCTGATCAGCTGCTGGGGAGAATTAGATCAGTCCAAACCAGGCAACTGAGGGATCCAGTAGGATTTTAGAGGGACCATGGAGTTCTTCCCAAGGCCCTGAGGACTGGTTTTCCTGAGTCCTTAGACACTGCTAGTATGGGCAGGTGGGAGAGATCTTATACAGGATTGCTTTTCTCTGGCATCTCATTGTGTGTTGATCCCAGAGGAACTCAGGATGAAAGGCCAGAAGAAACTCCTAGAGCATCACTGGAAGGAGACAAAGAATGAATCTAGCTGAACATGAGCAAGAGCCCACATCAGAGGTTATATTTTCTCACTCTTGAGATTGCTAACCCAGTCACTTCCTTATTAGATTCTGGCCCTGCCTGGCTTGTTCAGTTTTCTCAGGAGGAAAAATCTACTGAATCTGTACTACAGTATCTACAGTAATAAGCAGCAAAATGTTTCCAACCAACAAGAAAAGGTGCATCTTCTTCTCAAGCAGCTGTTGCAAATCAACAGACCTGAATGATTTCCATCCAATCTCCAATATTCCCTATATAGTCAATCGTGTTTTTGTCACCTCAAGGCCCAATCCCCGCAATCCACTTCACATGAAGACCACTTGGAAACCAAACTTGATCCAGAATGATGCAGCACCAGCCCTGGTGGGCCTGCTTTAGCTTGCCCACATGATTCCTTTCCTTCATGAGCTACACTGCTTACAATATGCTTCCAAGTGAGATTCAAGGATGGTGTTATCACCTATAAAACCTACACAGCATGGGCCTCCTAATTTGAGGGACTGCCCAGTAAGAGTCAAAAAAGTGGGCATGCTACAGGCCCCCTCAATCAAACAATATCACATTTTGATACACAGGAAGCATATATTCTCTATCATGTTGCCTAACCTCTGAAATGAGGATCCCTCCCTCCTCCAAAATTTGGACAAATCCCATCTTGATGTATTCTGGAAAGCCTGAAAGACCTGGCTGTTCCCCCAGCCTTTCAGTTAGAGTGGATGGAATCCCTTGTTAGACTGCATTGGGGAGAGAAGACTGGGGGTCACTAAGTGATGTGATCACATGGGTGCCTCGCTTAATGACCATCATGACTTGCAACTGCAATGGGAAGGTTCCATTACAGTCATAACAAGGACTACTTGTATACAGGTAGTCCTCGTCTTACATTTAATGATAACAAAGGCACTGAAAAAAGTGACTTATGATCATTTTTCACACTTGCAGCATCCCTACGGTCACATGATCAAAATTCAGGTGCTTGGCAACTGACTCATAGTTATGACGGTTGCAGTGTCCTGGATCATGTGATCACCTTTTGTGACCTTCTGACAAACAAAGTCATTGGGGAAGCCAGATTCACTTAACAATCATGTTGCTAACTTAACAAATGCTATGATTCACTTAACTGTGGCAAGAAAATTCGTAAAATGGGACAAGGAACTCTTAACAAATGTTTCACTTAGCAATATAAATTTTGCACTTAATTGTGGTTGTAACTCGAGGACTACTTGTATGTGTTTTTCTCCTGCAAATCAAGGATAGTAAAGTCAAGTTGATAAAAGTTGTGATGTCTCTTTTCCCCACTTGACATGTCAATTGTTGTTTTAATTTGTTCACACCGTTGTGGTAAGCTGACACAAGTCATACAAGTTTAAGCATCTATTAACTGTCATGTTTCCTGTGTCTTACTTTTGTTTGCATAAACCAAGAATTATGAGCAAGACAGATTGCTTTTTTTTAAAAAAAGTCAGATAATCCAAAAATGTTGGCAGTCAAAAAAAAAGACTTAAATCTTTGCCATGTTTATACCAGACAACTAGGCACTATTTTCATTTTATGCTTTGTCTATCATCAGAGGCAATCTGATTTGCTATGTGATGATACAGTTGCTGGGAAAAACAATTGATTTGAAGAGAAAAAATAGTGCCAACATTAAATCAATGAAAAGGCTAAAAAAAAAATGTTCTTTGTCACCAGGACAAAGTGAAATCTTCCCAAGAGACAACGCTAGAAATTATAGCAATAAATAAGCATCCCAATGTTATCAAAATTTGAAACACTCTCATAATTTATTTTCTGTAGTGATTGTAAAATAATTTGCTTTTAAAATGAATTGATTCTAAGACAAAAGAGCTCTCTTAGATTGACAGTTTATAGAAACAGAGGCAAAATAGGCTTTTCTGTTTAATCTTTCTTTGTGGTGAGGAACTGCCTTAAATTCAAAGTCATTTTATTTCTGGGTAGAAGCAACAAACAAATGGTACTCTAAGAGGCATTCTATCTAACATACATCAAATTTATCATGAAAACAGCTAGCATATAAAAGTACTAACCAGAACAACTGTGAATAGCGTGCTTGGAACTGGGTGAGAATATCGATTTTCTCTCTCCTATTTTGTAACTGATTTCCTGGAAAAGATTCCCAAGAAGCAAAAAATCCTCCAAAAGTGAGAAGGGAGGGGACTATATCCCCACCCTTCCATAGACAGAAGCAGTGAATTAATGTTTGTGGGGGATAGAAATATATTGAAATGAAGTTAATAATACTACAGTCTAGATAAATCTGAAAATTATGAAAACTGTTAAGATTCCACATCTGAAAGAGTATTGATGATTATAAGAAAATAATTCTGTCTTAAACGTTGGAAAATGAATAGCTACTGACATCTAGTGGAGGATTAAGCATAAAACTACAGCTGCATTGACTCAGAAATTGGCAAGATGCCCAGAAATAGAGAAAAACTTGTTCCTTTGAACCTCAGAGACTTTTAGCCAAATAAAGAACAGCTGGGAACAGAGGAAAGAAAATACACTGGGCCATCTACTACAGAGTGAGAACATTTGTTTTAAAAACTGCTGACCTGCTGACCCAGTAAATACTTACTGAGCTATGATTTCTAAGCTTAAGAATTGTTTGCAGAGAAAGAAAAACCTTGACTTTTGGCTAATCTTCTAGGGGGGGGATTTACTGGAAAGCTCTTAGGTGACTAAACATTCTAGACTGCAATTTTGGCTGGTTGATAATTGTAAGACCCCTGAACAGAAGAACTGTTATAAAATACTGCTTTCAATGGTGCTTTGACAATTGGAAACACATTGGATTACAAAAACCATATATAAAGATAAGAACTATATAAGATTTGGTTGTTTGGATTTTATGATTGGCTGATTTAACAAGGCTAATCATAGAGACTATGGTGAAAGACTATCTTGAGGGGGGAGACAAAATGGATGTAGCATACCTAACTAGAAGTGACAGGAAACCAAACCTAATATTCCCTTCTGAAGGCACCAACCTGGAACATCAGAGTTCTGCAGGAGCAACACTCCAAGATAAGGCAAATACTTTCCTGGAGGAAATGTATGCAATGCTGCGACAGATTCAAATGACAATTGTTTCAAACCATGATGAGATTAAAACAACTTTGATGACATAAATGAGCACATCTTTGACCTAAATTTACAATTAAAAAACTCTCAGAAAACGACGATATAGAATGAACAAACAAATCAGATAACAGAACATAAATCAGAGAAAAGTGACCCAAATAGGGAAGTACAAATGAAGAGAACTACAGCTTAATACAAACAAAAGAAAATCTGCAAGATTTTGCCACAACAATGAAAATGGGAAAGATATTTTATCTTTCAGGACTTCAAAACAAACTTGAGGATAAGAAAGAAGATCTAATAAAATGGATTACAGAGCTGCCAGAAGAATCATTAGAGTTTGGAACACAAAAAACATACATCTTACTTACTTGTCTTTCCCATTCCCAACAACACTCACAAAAATACAGGAAGAATACCCTGACTCGGAAAGCTACCTGGCAAAAGAAGGCTAGAGTTACTGTAGATTCAAGAGATTTGATTCAACTTACCAAATGGAGTATTATATGATTAAACACTTGTTTGAATATGGTTAAAAGAATAGATAAATTTTGGATATAAAGGGGCCCTACAGTAAGAAGGATAAGATATATAACTAGTATAGCACCTTTTATAATATATGAAATGTAAAAATATTGGGATGGTGTATGTGAATGAAAAGTTTGGCTATTTAAAGGTAATTAATTTTGAGAAAATTATGACTGATAAGAATGGTTAAATACTTAGGGGAAAATAAGCTTAAAAAAGAATATTGAAAACAGGACACATAGTGACTTAATAAAATGACTTTTACAAATACAATTGAAACATAAGCCAACCAGAAAAGATGTTATATGTTGATGTTATTGTTATTTGTACAAACACAAGAAAAATGTTTATATCCAACCTTGTATGTATCGAAAGTATTAAGAATTGTTTAATGTTGACAAAGGAGAATACTACTGGAAAAAGAGAAGATCAAGGAAATATATCATTAACTAATATATTGATTATGGAATTATAGAAATTATTACTGTTTTTAAATATATGAACCCAGACAACACAGTTTACTAAGCACTAAAGATTGCTATTGTAAAAAATCAATAAAATATATTAAAACATAGCATAATTGGTTTTTTATAGCATATACATCTATTTCAAGAGTGTACAATTTTTTTTTTGTTAGACTTGGTAAAAAGCAAATTGTGAAACAGACCTATTTGCAATTTTTTAAAAAAATGACACACTTAGGGTACGGTATCATTCTGAAATTCTACTTACCTTGTTTTCCACTATAAATTGCTACTTTTGATTTTTCAAGACCAAAAATGCACGCAATAGTATTAACAAGTTTGGTGAAGTCTAATTTATTGTCTCCCTTCGGATTTTCCAGCAACACCATACCATCTAGAGAGAGAAATATATATCAGAAATTCTAATAATCTTAATTTTGTTTTCTTCATCAGTTAACAATAGGTGTGTGCAGCAATATAACTGTTTAGTTCTTTTGGGTCCTTTGATTCCACCCTAGCATTTGGTAAAATATTTTGTAATATTCTGATTAATAAGCAAGCTAATGTGGGTAGGAAGCCATGAGAATTAGGTGGCTGCTTGAAACTTGTAGCAAAATAATGCTCTTTAATGACTCCTTTTTGGTATTGAGGGGGGCTTTATAATGCTTGGTCTTGACCCTACACTCTTCAACAAATTTATTCATCACTTGGAATAACCTTAAATCAAATTTGCAGATGGCATAAAATTGGGTAGGCCAGTTAATATAAAGAAGATAGATATAAAATCCAAAACAGTTATGCTATATTAGAGAAAACAGTCAAATGCAATTTTTTTTCACTCAGGGAAAAGAAATCAAAGGTACAGCAATACAAAAATTCAGAAGTACTTCACCCAACAATTACATTCATGAAAATGATCTTGGAATAGTAGTTCATGACAAATAGAAAATAATTTCAGCAGTGTGATCTAGCTTTAACAAAATGGAATTAAAATTTTAGAGTGTATCAACAAAAGTATAGTCCTTAAATTCCATTCCATTTAATCATAATTCCAATTATGAATTATGCAATATTATTTATCGTTTAGGGCATCGCATTTCAAAAATGATTCAAGTAAACTAGAATGGTGGGGTGATTAGAAAATAAGTCTTAGGTGGAAAAGTTGAACAAATAAATGTCCTTGAGGAGAGGATACTCATCAAATACATGAAAGGAAGTCACCAAGAAGAAGAAGAAAATCTATTTTACATCATTCTAGAGTACAGGACACAGAATATCAGATTTATCATTACAGGAAAAAGGGCAGTGGTTAGACTGCCCTTTACTGGATATGATTAACAGAAGCTCAAAGTCATCTATGGAGCCCCTGGTGCTCTTTGAGCTTGGTTGTTTCTTGCAGACATTTTGTTACCCAACTAGATAACATCATCATCTAGTCATCTATCTAATCATCAGTCATGGATCTCTTCATCTGATTTTTGTCCTGACCAAATTCTCCCTGATGAGCTCTTTCAATTGTGTATTTCTATGAATTTGACACAAAATAGTTCAGTTTGACTTGACTGAGCACATTGGCACAAACCCATAAGGCTCAGGAAACTGAAATTTCTTTAACTCTCCATAGCCACCAAGGAAAATTCATAAACAGTTATATCCTTATCTTAATAAACCAGAATGAAATCTGTGTATCTCTCATAAGCTTCAACTCATTCTAAGCTTCAAAATTTCTGACACTGTTCCTGCAGCTTCTGGAAACTATCTGTAGTTTCCTCCTTCCAGTGTTACAATCTGAGTAATATCTCATCAGGTTTCAGTAACACCTATCAAATCACATTTGTCTTCTGAGTTGGATTTCTAATTGTTCCAATTTATTTCCATACTTTATGAGGTACAATAAGCATAGAGGAACCCATTAGTAAACAATCTTTTGAATTACTGAAGGTGAGGTGCAAAATTTTTGAGAGTAAGCATTCTTTAAATATGTGCCTTCTAGTTGTTGTTTTTTTAAACAATTAAATTACCAGTTCAACTCTGGATTTAAATGAATATGATGTACACTTCTATTATCAAGTTTACTGTATTTATACTGAACTGTATCCTCAATATTAACCAAAGATCACAATTTCTTTCCTCTTATTCTGAATCAGTTAAGTAGCTACATCTTAATTATATCAATAAAAAATAAAAAGTAATCCTCCATTTTTAAATTTTTATAATAAGGAACCAGCCACAATATTCAAATAATTTAAATCTTAAATACATTTGTAAATCTTAAAAAAGAAAGTTCAAACACTTCAAATGTAGATTAGGCTCCAAAGATCTGTAAACCTCATTTCAAGTAACCAAAGAAATGATTGGAACAATGCCAGGTCAGTATCAGTTCTAAAGTAAACCATACTAGATGCAATACTGCATGGCTAATTCCTAAAAATACGGAATTGAGAATGATGTACAGTAGTTTTCATTGCCATTTGTTACACAGACTCATTGCATATTTCTCCAACAGGCTCTCAGATAATGCAGTTTGATATCTGGTTACTTCTTGAATATATTCATGTAGTGGTTTTTCTTTTTTTCTAATAGCATAGAAGTAGTTTGTCATTGCCTTCTTCCAGGATGTTTAATTTTTTTTAAGTTCCCGGTCTAATTTCTTGCATAATCTCCCAGGCAAATCCTGATCCTGCTTAGTTTTTCAAGATTCCCCAAAATCAACTTGATGTTACAAAGACCATATATTATATTTTTCACAATCATGTTTAACTACTAACTGCATCCATTTTACTTAGCAATTTTACAAGTAGTACAAATAGTTCTAGCTACACCAGCATAGAGCCTCCATCATGCTTTGTAGCAGCCATTAAAAGGCGAGAATGACAAATTAAAAAGTAGATTAATACAGACGTACCTTGTTCTTTACCATTAATGCAGATGTTCAGAGTGACATAAGCGCATGCTGGCTCAGTACAGTGATGTACAGCTCCTTTGGCTATTGTAATTTCCAGTTCTGATCCCTTCAGCTAAATAAACAGCAGTTACATTTTCTAAATTATTCTTCTAAGACAAGACCTACACACACTTTCCTCTCCAAGCTGTTACAATTTGGAAATACTGCCAGGAACCCACAGTGTCAATAGATGCATATTAAAATCTCATAAAAATAACTGGGCAGAGTACTTCACTAGAACTAGTATATAGCATATTAAAAACACATCATTTGCACCTTCTAAACCAGCATATGAACTAGAAATACAGTACAAATATCAAGTGCACTTTCAGTGGGAAATAAAGGAGTAATGCCTATACATGTAGATCAGGGGTAGTCAACCTTGGCTCTTTTACGACTCGTGGACTTCAACTCCCAGAATTCCTGAGCCAGCACAGCTCAGGAATTCTGGGAGTTGAAGTCCACGAGTCGTAAAAGAGCCAAGGTTGACTACCCCTGATGTAGATAGAGGACAGATTTCACAACACAGATACTTTCCTTAGGACCAGGCAAGGATGTTTGGTATCCACTATTATGTTAAGAAAATGTTTGGTTTATTTTCTTCCTGGTATGGCCCCAGCTATTCTATTTTGTTATATTTTTTATAATCTCACTAGCCTCCTTGAGACTTTTACGAGTTGATCACTGTAAGACTTGCAATTACAAATAGAAACTATGAATCAGCATACAGGCTAAAATGTAGCTGCCTGATTTGTCATTCAGTGTGCTTTCAAGCCTAGTTGGTGTGGTTAGATGGTGTTCAGTATGTTCTGTGAATGCAGACAAGAGTTAATTCAGTAAATTATACTTTAGCTAATTGGGGCATAGCACGTTGTTCAAATACCATGCAATTTCTTTCTGTCCCAATGGGCAGTTGTTTCAACCATCAACCACCTGAAAGCTGACAAACAATATGCCAAATAGTGACTATAGGAAAGAAAAAACAACAAATAGTATATTAAATGAAAAACTAAGATGATGTTAACACAGCTTCTTGTTGTTTACTCTTGTTATTTATTCTTAACTGGTAATTGCTCTTATGGCCACTGGCAAAAATTAATGTTAATGTTAACAAAAAAAAATTAAACTTAATGACTAAGTGGAAGGTTACCAGTCAGCAATTACTTATCTTACAATTTCCTAGTAAAAAAAACACAAAACTGGTGGTTGGAGGCGGTGAAACAAACTCATCTTCTGCTATATCATTTTTTTTCCTAGAATGCAGTCACAGTTACGATGAATGTTTGACTACTTTGATAAAATAGAAGTTTATCAAAGCACTCAGAGTTGCTTCAAACTGTGAGATGGGTGGCAGATAAAGTTTATAATAATTTTGATAGTAATGATGATCAAATTATTAAGATTAATTCTTGACTGTTCTGAAGAGCTTATTTATCTCATTTAGGTCAACTATCTGTATCTAAACTATTAAATTAATATAAAATGTATTTTATCTTACCAAGCACTAATTAATATTCCCTATAAAATGAATGTAAATCTTATTCATAGACAGCAGCAAAATATCTATCATTAGAGACAGTCTATTTCCCACTTAATGTAAATTACTGTCCGGCTTATTTGCATTTTACATATTATTTGAATTTGTTGTTTGGTCTTGAACTATATATATATGTACCTTTCATATAAGATTATAATCTTATTCATATCCATGAAAAGTTACATCAATTTCTTCTCATTTTAAATACATATTCGCTTTCCGTAATCTGGTTTTCCAAGTTATACTGGAACTACAATGCCAAAAATTATAGAAAGCCAGCCCATGCAACCTTTAAAATTGACACATTCTGTGACAAGAATGTGCAAAACATTCTATGCACTGTTTATCCTATGAATACAATAAGCTGTTCAAGATACCCAAACTCAGGTGGGATTCTGAGGCACATGCATTTATTCTATACCCAAATTTAAAATACACATGGAAACAGCACTTGCGTATCAGACACTTGAGTATCCATGGCAGTACAGTGATATGTGGTAGGCAGACTGGATATGCTATGTTTGGGCAGAGTCAGTGGCGTAGGTATATGCACTTTGGTAGTGATAGTGGCAACATAAAGTACATTGGTGAGACTATATGTGTCACTGTTAGACAGAGATAGGGAAACCACAGAAAAAAATGGGGGTTAGGTTAAATGGAAAAGGAAAGGAAGGCAGAGCAAGATACTGCCATCTTGCCTCCTCCCAAGAAAACCAGAAACAATCACAGAATTTTATTATTTCAGTTGTGCTGAGACACATCCCGATCAGACTGGCTTGAAATAAAATATGCCAAAAATGTTATGTGTCTGTTCTGTGCACTTAATAGATAACTGGATCTCAGTGTAATCAGAGAATTCTTTAGAATCACAATGTGAAAATCTACTCTGCATATTGACTGAACACAAACATTTTATGACTTTAATTTTTCCATGCTACAAGAAAGAACAGCCCCAATTATTCTTTGTAGAATATTAGATCCTCGCTTCTTAAAGACACAACTTCTCCTATATTTTGTACAACATATTTTTAATTTTCTAGTATCTCCTTAAGGAGCCATAATTACCCATATTTTGATTTTGTATGATCTACTATGTACTATGATCTGCTATTTGCTTTTGAACTGATCTATAAAAGATCACAGATTTAGTGTGATTTACTGTGATTTGCAAGGTTTTGTCCATTGTTTATGAATCAGACTCTTCCATAAACTGTTCTACAATCTTGTGTTTTCATCAAGGTTTTTTTCTGTCTTCTGAACTTCTAACCAGTCTTAGGTTTCCATTCCCTTCTTTCTCTAATGGAATTCTGTCACATTTCTTTATACATAGTTTCAGGCTGAATGTAGTAAATTCAAATTAACTTATATCTAGACATAAAAGCTTATCAACAACAACTTTAAAATGGTTGTCAAATCCTATTTTAAAAGTCAGCCAATTGACTGATTCAAAAGTGTGCAAACTGTTTAAAACCATTTTGGAGGGAAAAAAGAAACCATTGTTGAATTATTTATCTTTTGATGGTTTTGTAATATATCTTCTAACAGTTGTTTAGTTTGATATGAATCTAAATTTGTCATGAGAATTATTGCATTTATACCTTGCAAATCTAATGCCCGTACAACAACATCAAATCTATCAAAATGAAGACATTCAGAAAAATGTGAATTCATATAGTATAAAACCAGAATGTCAAGGTTTAAAACTAAAATTCACATGGGAATATACTTGATTAAACATGCAATCTTTATATTGCAAATATTATTGGTTATTGTATATGTCTCATACTCTTTTAAAAAAAGCTTTCTACAACTGTAGCTATGTAACACTTTTGAAAGAATTCGAATTTACTGACTTCATGAATTTAAAACTTGTTATACTATATGAATAGTCTAGTCCAACAAACATTAAATATGAAGAGTGCAATATTTAGATCACAGTGAAGGTGAATGTTTGGTAAAGGATTATATTTGTACTTACCTGAGTTTTTTCTTGAATAAGCACTTCCTCCAAGGAAGATACTGGATATGGCTTCAAAGCAGCTTTTATTGTGGCAAAAATAAAATCTGTATGTTCCTTAATAACAGTATCAAGATAATCACCTTCTGGAGATGCCTGATAATATACTGTAATCTCGTCTGTAGGAACCAGATTGCGCTGAAATAAAATTAGTAACACTAGTGACTATCAAATATTACCTTATGGCCAATTTTTGTAATAAATTCTCTGTCAGAAATTAATGTATTAAAAGTACCAAAAAGCAACAAAACAGTGCCTATCAGTGTGATTTACAAAGAAAAATATCTAAATGCCTAAACTGTCACAAGTTTTCTTTCTAATCATGCTCCACCATACACATAACTCACTCATCCTTTGCTGGGTAAAATGAAAATAAATGGTTTGCCGTGTATCATTGGCCTTCATGGGAAAAAGCATTTCATGAATTTATGGTTAACAAACAAAGTTCAGATCCAAGCACTAACAAAATTAATGAAAGTTATTTGGGAGTGCTACACTTACTGTGTGTGTAGAGGTTACTCTTATTTATAGAGCTGTCATCTTAAAACAATGAGAGAAGTCACCTTCATGCACAATTACCTATGTCATGTTCAATTTTTCTCCTCTGTTCTATTCTCTCCTTTTATTGCCATCTGTTCTCCATGATGCGTTCCAACCCCATCAAGCACAAAGTTATTTCCCTTCAACACATTCTTTTGATATTTAAAATATTGACTTCTTTCTTTTCACAGCTTTCTGTTGTTATAACTGGACTAATGATTTGATTTCTTTTCCAGTATTACAGCTGATTTATCAACAATTATATATGTTTTTACAAGGAAACAAGCAAAATGTACGGTCATTATCACATAAGATAAGAAAACTGCAGGCTTCTGAAGTTTAAGGAAATATTTTTTTGCTTAATGCTCCTTTTACCCCCCAATTAATTTCAAGGTTGCTGGCTTGATCATAAGCAACATTAATCAGCACAGCAAGCTATCTGGATCAAATTGTTTTAGGTAATATTCTTTAAATCAATCTTTCTGATTTTTAACATGATTTACATTTCACTTGTCGATTCAGGTGCAAGTAATATCAAATACAGTTGCACACAGTACCTTCAGCTATGAACAGCATTTATGCATTAAACAGACACTCATGCTATGGCATGGAAGGGGCTGGGATTTGTTTCTTACAGCAGGGAAATTCAACCCAATCCACAGTGACCTGTGGCAGACAGCATCTTATTCATCTTTTGTCATTCAAATTCATTGTTTTTAGTTTAAAAACTCAAAAATTGCAAACTCTAATCTAAATCAAAAACTCATCATTCAGATAATTTATGTTGCATACATTAATATTCATTAATACTTTTGGTCTGAGTAATTCTGTAAGTATTACCAAATTTACTTAAGATTAGTTGCTACAAACAGGATTAGAATCAAAATCAGAGTAAGTAACCTTTAAATCTCAGAAGGTGCTTAACTTAAATTCCTGATAGCCTATGGTTTAGGATTCTGGGAGTTCTAGTTCAACATCTATTATTTGCTATTTTTTATTTTAAAAAATCACTCCTAACATAAAATAGAGGCAAACAATAGTACAATCAATCTATGTATACAAATTAGTTTTTGATAAATATCTTAAACAACAATTAATTCCATAGAAAAGTTCAGGAAAAGATTTAGGACAGGGAGTCTTATTTATAACTTCAATTTATATGACCATCTCATGTTCGTAACTCTGGATAGCTAACTGTGTTAAAAACATACAAGCAGAAAAAAGCAAAACTCAAAAAAATGAACATAAAAAAGCAGTTGTGGTAAAAACAGATCCAACTATCACATTTAACATAAGAAATGGGCTGGCTCAGCCCAACCTCCTGACCCATAATCTTGGTATCAAAACCAAAGTCTTTAAGGCTTTACAAAAAGCTCAAGGGGTTGGGCCAAATCTGCTCTTGAGGAAGAATAATGTTCCAACAGGCAAAAGAGAAAGAAAGCAATAAAAATAACAATTTCTTACAGAAAACCCAGGCTTTGGGTATTTTTGGCAATTACCGAGTTTTCATATCAGTATAATTTTCAAAGCATGAAAATTAACAGTGGTGTTTATTTGTGTACCTATTGGCCCTCATTAATAGTACTGTCCAATTTTGAACAATCTTGTGAGAAGAAGATTCATACAAACTGGATCAATCAGAAAAGAGCAATTAGAAACTATATAGTCTGAAGAAACACTGAAGCGGGAATGTTAAAACTGAGGAAAATTAAGAAGAATATTTTTCAAGGACCTGAAACAAAAATGGGCATGATCTAGACCTGTTCTCCATGATCTCAAAATGCTGAATAAAGAATAATGAATTTAAGATACAAGAAGGCAGAATTTGTTTGAATGTTAGAAAAAATTCCTAGAGGTAAGAGCAATGTGATAATGGAACCAATTACCCAGAGAAGAGGGTGGTGAGAACACCGGATATGTTCAAGCAAAGGCTAGACAGAGATGCTGTAATATGGATCTCTGCACAAAGTAGGAACTGGGGTTCTATAACCTAAATGTCCCCCCTAAGATATACATTTGGAGATTAGGGTTAGTTTAATCATAAAGAATATTGTTTTATTAATAATAAAAGGAATCAAGGAATATGACCCCAGAGACATTTTTAGGAGAAACTTCTTTGTTTGTTATCCTCCCCAGATTTACTTACCTTCTTTCGAAGTTTTTGGATGCGATTTATTACTTCACGTGCAACACCTTCATCAACCATAGACTGATCAGGAGTAACATCTAGGAGAACTAAAACCTGGTGATAAATACAGCAAAAAAATTGAACAAAACTTTACATTATATCTTCTATCATTAAAAGGATGGTGTTTTAATAAATTAGAGTTAATTATAAACCATAGTTAATTGTTCATTATTTATTCTTCATTGCTTTTTAAAAGGGCTACAACTCCAGATCACTTCTGGAAAATCCTTGGTGGATACAGTCCCAAGGAAAAATGGCTAGTATGCACACACCTAATTAGACTCATGTTCAGTATCTTGTAGTATCTTTGAAATGTTTCTAAAATTTCAAATTCATTATTCTTCTCTTTTGGGTTACAATATAGCTATCAAATGATGATGATGATGATGATGATAACCTTTATTGTCATTTTTTCCTGTGGGCACAATGGCACACAATAAAAATTAAATTTAGTTGCTTCCTCTCAAAAGTGTACACATACATAACACACACTTAAAACATACTATATACAACATGTAGTGATTTCCACTTTGTTCCTGGAAATGTTGGTAGTGTCAAGAACAGTGTCTAAAACGTTTTTTCTAGTTATATTATGGAGTGACCAACATGCAAAGGCAAAGTCTCAAAAATGTGCCACTCCCTGGCCCAAATACATACTTCTACACTGTACTTCCTGTACTCTTCTGATGCCTCTGCCCCGCTTCAAGGAAGAGCCTTCATTTGTGGCATTACATTCACTGAATGCCCATCAAGCAAGCCTACCTGACATCTCTTTGGTGTCAACTATGATATTTGATTTTTTTCAAAATGCTTTATATTTCATTTTTAAGAGGTGGAATGGTGACTTATTTTATTTAAATAAAAAAAATCAATGTTTTTTTTATTTAAAATAAAATGTATTTTATTTAAAATAAACATGTTTTATTTTTGAACCCATTTTTGCTATAGTTTACTTTTCTACTTGTTTCTGTCTCCCTCTCTCTTTAGTACTTGCCCTAGGAACTCTCTTTCGCAAGTGAAGTACTATTTGTACTTTTATATTTCATTAATTTGACCTTATTACAGCACTGTAGTAGCACCTATTTTCTACAATGGAGCAACACAGATCAGCATTTGCTAAACATCTCACTACATGGACTACAGTGGCATAAGACTAACAAAACTGTAGAGATAGAAAATGCATGCCTCACAGTTATGGACCAGGACATTTATCTGTGCAGACTTGCTTCCTAGAGAAAAAGGACTTCCACACCCTCCCCCCTCATACTGTTAATATTAAAAAAGTGAAACATTTTTTTCCTTACTTTTAGCCATTTTTGAGTAATACTCTTCCTCTCTACTGTAGAACTACATATGAGCCTCGTTTTTACATTCCTGAAATTGCTATTAAAATAACAATATCAAGAACCCATACAATGTGGTAGGAAAGTTGCCTGCTTCCCTATTTAAAGTCCTACGTTAACGTTAAAAAGCACGAAACTTTTTCATGCTGTTATCTTAAGTCAGCTATTCAGAAATGAATTCTACACTGCAATGTAAGAGACAATAATTTGCAAAAAGTAGCATTAACAAAATGAGTATGTAGATTCAACACTTTTTTATATTCAATACCTGAGAATCAGAATGTGCTTCAAACTGGCCATATCCCCCTACAGTCTGGTCAAAGGTGTACATCAGACGGAGATCTTCCTCATGCAGTTCATGCCCTTCTACAACAATTGTGCCTAATTAATTGAAACAAAAGAATTCTGTATTGTATGCTAAAACATGATGATTCGATTTCAAAATAATCTTTAATTATTCTCTCTTTCATTTGAAAGATAAACATACCTATCAATATGCCTTTCTGACTTTGTGCTTCTCCTTCTAATAAACAGTGCACTTTTTTTCATCCAAATACTTTGTTTTACTCAGCATTGGATAGGCCTCAATCAGGAAACCGGTAGCCCTTGACATATGATGCTAGTGGAGACTGCCCATTACAGCCATACGTCACGACAGTCGTAAAACAGGTCAATAAAGTGCCTGACCAATTGGACTTTTTTTGCAGTGGTTGTTAAGCGAAAGTGGCAGCCATAAAGTAAATATACAGTAGTTGTAAAGTGAACACTGCATTCATTAAGAAAACCAATGGTTCACTATGGATGCGATTTTGCCAAAACAAGGAGTAAGTGCCGGGTTTTGGCAATAACATTGTAAAACTGCGATCATGTGACTGCAGGACACTGCAAGCGCTGTAAATGCAGCTGTGCTACCAAGCGCTTGCAATTCAGTCATATGAGCACAGAGGAGGCTGGACTGTTAGAACCTGTGAGATCCAGGTTGTAAGACTCAAGGATTACCTGTAGTGGAAAATCAATAACATTAATGTTAAGAAGACCTCCAAGGTCCCTTCCAACTCAGTTACTCTGTTCTTCTCTTATTCTGTATTTAAGCTTACATTTATGAGGCAAACCTATCCCATTACTCCTAAATTCTTTTTAACAATGCCTGCTCAACTTGGCATGCTTTTGCACTCCCATGTTTGGATGTTTCTATTTTGATAGGTCTCCTTTTAGAATTTTATTTGTTAAAAGCACTAACAATGTGCAGGCTCTCTCTATTCATTTTTTTTTAAATTAAGGCCCTTAATGACAGGGCCTGAGTATCCCACTCCAAGGAGAGCAGCCAAGTTGTTACATAAAAAGGAATATTATAGCTTTTAAATACTCCCAATCTATTAGTACGTTATATTATATTCAAGAAGCTAAATAGGTTAGTTTGCAATCCAAGCATGAAACTTCTTCTGCGATATCAGAGTTTTATAACAATGCTGAATGGTTACCAACCTGTCTTCTGAAATTCTTCCAACAGCTCACTTGGCAATTCTTTGATAGCAGCCATTACAGATTTAAAGGCACCCTTAAGTCGCTTCCCAAGCACCATATGATCAGGTTCTGCTCTCAAACGGATTCCGTACTTATCTTTATCAGTTGATAAAGTCACTTTGCGGACATTAAGTTCCTTCATATTTAAAAAAAAATGCACATAACCCCCCAAGGAAATAAAAAGAACAAAGAAAAATACATTATTAAGATTTTCCAATAGCAACAAATGTTGTATAGAAAAGACAAGACAAGAATATCAAACAACTATCTACTATATAGATTTGTCTGTGCATAATTCTAACCCTGTGTGATTATATTTAAGGAAAGAAAGGAAGTCTCAACCTATTCAATACCAGAAAAACATTTACCAAAATATTATCCAAACATTCTGATGTATAGCTACTTCCACTTTAATTTTGGAATTAAACTTTGCTTATACTAGTCATCCCTCTATTAGACAAGGTCTCCCTTTTTCCAGTTGTACAGTCTTTAGTCACTTTGGAAACGCAACAATCATGCAGAAAGTAATTAGTTGCCTTAATAACTAAGTCTTCTGCAATTAAGCTTTAATTAAATATGTTTATATACAGTACAATATTAGAATGATATGATATTTAATTCAGCCTAGTGAAACAGAATTGATAAACGCTATTTATTATAAATGGAGCTGTCTGTTAAATATACTGCATTTCCTATTTTATATCCCAAAGTTGTTCTAGCATACTTATGCTGAAATGCTGCTGCTGTTAGGAGATCCTCTGTATAGCCAAGCAAATATATAAACAATACTATAGAGAGCATCTATTTCTATTCTCATTCTCAGGAGAAGTTTATCTCAATATGGAGAAGATGGATAGATTATATTCAGAGAAAATATGAATTGAATAATTATCATGTAGCTTTTGATTAAAAAATTTTCTTTTTTTATATAACATATATAAAAACAAATAATTGTTATATTTATAAAATTTGTATGAATTTTAATGTTATTTTAGAGTCACAGTAAGTTTATACTAGTGTGTTGTAATAATGAGTAGCTTTGGATAGAATGGGATTATTGTGTGTTTATTACCTGGCTCAGCTCTGGGAAGTCCTGGGGGGGGAGGGGGGACAGGGAATAGATAGATGTATATAAACTGATGTATTGTAGATTTATATATGTGATACTTTTTTAAGGGGGTGCCCGGTGGATGCCCCAACTGCACCAGACGGGATGGTTGAGAGAGGAAGGGAAGTAGGAGAGAGGGAGGAAGGAGGAGAAGTTGAGGTTAGGGAGGAGGAAGGTATGGAAAGTGAAAGAGGGGGGTGCAGGGGGGGGCACCGGACACTTCCATGAATGTATTGAGTAGTGTTATTTTTTTTTGGTTGATATTGTGATTAATTGCATCATATTTATGTTATTGTTTCTAATTGAAAAATCAATAAAATTTTATTAAAAAAAAAAAATACTATAGAGAGCATCTATGACTTTTATGACCTTTAAGAATTTAATACACAAAGCCATAGAAGGTCACTCTATCTCAGTGGTTCTCAACCTTTTTAATGCCGTGACACCAACCGGTCGTAAGTCGAGGACTAAACCGGTCGTAAGTCGAGGACTAAACCGGTCATAAGTCAAGGACTAAACCGGTCGTAAGTTGAGACTACCCAACCGGTCGTAAGTCGAGGACTTTCCCTGCCCGGGAGCACCGCGCATGCGTGGTTCCGCCCCCTGCGCCGGCAGAGGCGTAGTTGGCAAGCGGCAGAGACGGGGCAGGCCGACCACCAGCTGGCCCAGCCCAAGGGAGGTAAGGCACCCGTCGGAAAAGGGGAAAAAAATGGCGGACAGCCTTGCTTGGCGACCCCCGTGAAATGGTCGATCAACCCCAAATGGGGTCGCGACCCATAGGTTGAGAACCGCTGCATCTGGTGGACTACATTCAAATTTCTGAAGCAGATAAAGGTCTCAATTGGCTTACTTTCCAAAGCAGAACATCAGTTTATAAGCAGATGTTTGGAATGCTTAGTTTAAAACACACAATATTTCTTGGTGAATTCTGTCCCTTTAAATTTCTGCAGAACTTCTGAAATCTACACACATACATACATATGCACACACACACATATGTGTTTAAAAGTTTGTGAACCCTTTTGAATTTTCAATATTTCCACCTAAATGTGACCTCTGCTTCAAAGTTATATATCTCTTGTGTGGCAAAAGTTATGTGAACCTCTAGGATTATCAATTCATTTGAAGTGGAAATTAGAGTCAGGTGTTTCAATCAAGGAGCTGATCTTCACAATACATATAGGCAGGGCTTTTTTTCTCATAGAACGCCCAGAACGGAGTTCCGGCACCTTTTTTTGGATGGAACCTTGTAGGGTAGGCAAGGCTGGTTGTATGACGTGTGTGAGTTCCGGCACCTTTTTTTTTTTTTTTTAGAAAAAAAGCACTGCATATAGGTGTTAGTGTTTCATGGCTTGACTAAAGGAGATTTCTGAGAACCTTCAAAAAACAGTTGAAGATACTTATCAGGCTGGAAAAGGTTATAAAACTATTTACAAAGGGTTTGGACTTCACTAGTCCACTGTTAGGTAGGCAGTCTACAAATATAGGCAATTCAACACTATTGTTACTATTCCCAGGAATTATCAACCAACCAAGATCATAATATCAGCAAAGTATGCAATAATCCAGGAGGTCTCAAAGAACCCCAGAGTAATGTTAAAGAACTAAAGACTTTTCTTACATTGGTAAGTAGCAGTGTCCAGGAGACCACAATTAGGAGAACAAAGCATAACAATATGGCAAGGTTGGAAGTCACTACTCTCCAAAAGCAATATTCTGCCCATCTACAGTTTCTGAAAGATCACATAGATAAGCCAAAAACTTTCTTTGCAAGAAAGTTCTGTGGACAGCTGAAACCAAAATAGAATTTTTGGAGTTGAATGTGTTAGGTTTGCTAAAAGGCAACACTGCATTCCAGCATGAGAACTTTATCTCATCTATGACACATGGTAGTAGCATCATGGCTTGACCTGCTTCGTTGTCTCTGAACCAGGAAGGCTTGCTATTATTGATGGAACTATGAATTCTAGAGTTCTACCAGCAAATTCTACAAGAAAATGTCAGGGTATCTGTCCTAGAATTGAAGCTCAAGAGAAAGTGGGTCATGCAGGAAGACAGTGACCAAGAACACGCAAAGTCCATACTTCACATACTTTTGCCACCCACAAATATGTGTAGCTTTGGATCATTTTCTTAATAAATAAATAAACAAGTAAAATGTTTGTGACTCATTTGTTTAATTAAGGACTTGTGTGAAAACAGGTAACATTTTAGGTCATATTATGCAAAAATATTGAAAATTCAAAAGGATTCAAAAACTTTTAAGCACCACTGTATATACTGCCTATTCATGAGCATCTCCAGCAATTGTATAGTATTAAAAATTCAATATAATTTAATATAATAACCATAATTGATTTGCTAGTACCATCTCAAATGTTACCATAAATAAGAATGTTAATATAATGAACCTAGTGCCAGTAAGATCAGTACATATATGTTTTAAGGGAACAACATTTTCAGTGATATAACTGAAAAAGCCCTCTTCCTGACCAACACCACATTAAGAACTACGCCATATGGCATAATCACCAGGACTTTTGATGAAGATCAGAATAGTCAGGCTGATTTATTTGCGAAAAGGAGTTATCTCACGTATTGTTTTTTCAAACTATTTAGGGCTTCACAGATTAATACCAGAATCTTAATCTTGGACAGAAAATTAGCAGCCACTTTCAACAATACTGTTACAGATAAGGGCTCTTCCCATGAGACATATTGTTCTGTTATTTCTTGAAACAGAATTATTTTTAATCCATTCTCTTTGGAAAAGAAAATTCTAATTTAGATTCATGTTATACGAAATTTCTAGTCAACACTAATTGCTCCTTAATCAAGATTTGACATTTTCCCTCTGTTTTCAACCATCTATTTTAATCTAAACAAAGTCAGGTTACAGTTGATTAAGACATATTCCTCCTTTTGATCCAGCAAACTTTTCAAAAGATAAGATTTGTTATTTTGGACATGCTGTATACATTTGTCTGGAAGCTGTGCGGGTCTGGATGGGGAGGAACGGGCTCCAGCTCAACCCATCCAAGACCGAGTGGCTGTGGTTCTCGGCGCCTCGTTTCAGCCAGTTTACTCCATCTTTGGCCATTGGGGGCGAAACACTGGCCCCGGTGGAAAGGGCACGCAACTTGGGCGTCCTCCTGGATACCCGGCTGTCGCTAAACGATC
>NW_015387509.1:52045-97818 GCF_001527695.2 Protobothrops mucrosquamatus | reverse complement strand
CCGAAATTCTAAAATTTTAAATTGGGTATAATTTTATATTATTATAGTGGGTTTTAGGACAGGACAAATAATTTAATTAGTTTTTAATATTTTTAAATATTATGGTATCGCTGTTTTATTAATGTGCCTGTTCACCGCCCTGAGTCCCGCAAGGGAGAAGGGCGGTATATAAATCAAATAAATTGAATTGAATTGAATTTAGATAATTCTTTAATTATCATGAATCTACGTATTTTAAAGCTGGACTTCTAGCATCTGCAATACAGACAAAGCATTTAACAGTTGCTGATCGTTTGAACAGAGATGAGAGAGTTTTTGATGTATTTGTTCATCTTACCTCAAGTATATACTTTTCCAAGGACTTGATGTCTTCCAGTGCCTGAGAATCCTGATGGATGATCACCACTTCTTTCAATGGATACTAAAATCAAATTCAAGAACTTCAATCCCAAAGAAAAAAAATTGAGGAGCGTTGCAAAATGCCATGTTGGCTATTTAATGTATTTCTATATAATCCACTTTCTGGAGCTCATTGATTTACTTCTGAAAATAGAGAACATCTTACTTTTACTGGAATGGTTTTCCTATCTCTGATTACACGTCCAAGCTCAATAACGGACTGCATCCGAGAAACAGCACTTTCTATGTTTTTGTCGATCAGGTCTTCTCTAGATTGAAAGAGCAAACAAATTTTTATCTCAATATATGCAGAGTTCCAGAAACCAAGAACACATAGGACTAAAATAGTACAAACAAACTGAAAAAATAATATTTTAAAAAAATCAGACATTAAGGCAATAAACCAAAATCATTAAATATAAGACCACTCATTCTCCAAGTATATACAGATAGTCCTCAATTTAAGACCACAACTGAGCCCAAAATTTATGTTGTTAAGTGAAACATTTGTTAAGTGAGTTTGCCCCATTTTACGACTTTTCTTGCCACAGTTGTTAAGTAAATTATTGCAGTTGTTATGTTAATAACATGGTTGTTAAGTGAATCTGGCTTCCCTATTGACTTTGCTTGTCAGAAGTTCGCAAAAGCTGATCACATGACCTAGGACACTGCAACCGTCATAAATACGGACCACTTGCCAAGTGTCTGAATTTTGATCATGTGACCATGATCGTAAGTGTGGGAAACGGTATAAGTCCCTTTTTTCAGTGCCGTTGTAAGTTTGAACAGTCACTAAATGAACTGTTGTAAGTCAAGGACTGCCTGTACGTACATCAAGTAATTGCTATAAATTGGACATATCCCTCATTCAAATAGCGCAGAAAAAAATAAATAACAAACTAAAGACATTGCAAAAGTAGAATAAAGATTTACATGCTCAGGACAAGTCATTTTACAGACAAGTCATTATTAAATGTGGAGATGAAGAGAAATGGGATGTTCATTTCTAATATATATCCAATTATTATTATAAACTCTAGAGGAGGGAGGACCCTTGCTTTGTTACAAATTTTCTATTGAAAACAAAAGTCAAAGGAAGTCAATGTGCAGTACTTTTTAATTATTTTCATGAATGGTAATAATATTAGGCATCATTTATTGAAAAAATAAGATAATTAGAACTCCATAAATTACTTTACTACTCTATAAATAACCATGGAGCTTTCTACCAGTAATACACATTACACAATAATATTTCAAAGGCATTTGAACAAGCTACACAGCACAAGCTACATACGGTGTGGCAGCCATCACCATATTTTTATGCTTTTAAAATCCACAATATTAAAAGAAGAAATTTTTCTTTTCAATAAGATCCTTTTACTATCTTGAGAAATTCCTTTAGTAGCTTTCATTACTGACTCAGACATGCAAAACAAATAGCACAAGAAAGAATGAGACACATCCAAATCAAACAAATCCTTTTTGCCAACCATATCAATGAAACAAGCATCTAGGTTTCAGGCAATTTTCCCAAACAGCTTTACTTGAAACAGCTAACATCCTGTGACAACACCTTTACCACCATCAGACAAAAAAACATCTGTCTATCCCAGGAATGGAACTTGATAGGTGGATTAAAAATGACAAATAAAGTCTAAATATTTGGACCAAGCATAATAACGCTTGGCCATCGACGTAGCTCAGCCTCACCTTTCAAGGCAACTGGTTTTGATTTGGTTGACTTCTATACAGGTCCCAAAGGGCAACTCCTAGAGCTAGAAGAATAAATAAGCCAAGCTCCCAGGTACTGTCAATGTTTTCACCTTCTCTAAATTGATGCTTTGAGCCTAAACAAAGTCCTTATTTTTTAACATTTCCCCACAATATAGGCACTATCTCCATTATAGTAATCAGGACTGGCTATGGAAGATGTAATCAATAAAAGATTAGGGTTAGTTTTAACATATTTATTTTTCATTTTCTTAGTCGTTCTTGACTACAGCCCTGCAATATATCTTCTATAATTTACCATACTTGATTATTTGATTAATTGAAACTGCCTTCTGCCAATCAAAATGAATTGTCAATGATTGACATTCTATACATTGATAAAAATGCAAGAAAGCATCTAAACTTAATTTATCAACCAACATTGCATTTTATTCAATCTGTTAGCACTAGGTTGCACAGCTGATGCAGGAAATACCAAAAGTAAAAACTAAATGAATCCTATCCTAAAATCTGTCCAAGATTGCCTATATTGTTACTACAACTGTTAAGCTAGTGTCTTTTGCAATGATTTATTTCAAAAGAATTAAAAGGCCTCAAAGTTTTTTTCAGGTTATCAGTGACAAATGCACAGAATTTCAACAGTACAGAATGAATGCAAGTTAAACACTAAACCAAGCGGATAATTCCACAGTTGCTCACCTAACTTGAGGAAGCATGAGGTAGTGAATGCTATCAGTATTCTTCTCCTGAACACAAGCAGGATCAATAAGAGTCTTCAAATTCTGGTACATTAGTTCGGTAATAAACGGAGTATAAGGTGCCTGAAATGACAATATTGTCTTATCTCGCATTATGCTGCATATTCTAAATTCTTGACTGATTATAAATTTTACTAAGATGGTTACTGAATCTCATCTATGTCATTTCTACACTGAATGCGAATAGAATTTACACAATGGAAAGAAGATAGTCGTGCCAGCAATCAAAACTGTACTTTATTCATCTCTTTCCCTCCATCAGAAACCGTAAGACAGATGGAGATATATTACATTATCTTTCCTCTATCCAGTGCCTGGACTCCAAGTCTCAGTATAACATAAAGCAATCTAATGAACAACATGAGAACACAAAATGTTATAGATTATCTGATAGTACCTGGTTCTCTACAACTGCTCTGCAAGCAATCATCCTGAGAAATCAGTAAGAGCAGGATGTACATTTCTTCTGTTTTGTATCAGCTAAGATAGACTAGAGGAGGACTGGTCCTCTAACTTCCACTTTATGTTGGAGAGCCACAATATTTCCTGCAGAGGCCTTCAATTGCCTAACAAGATGTCCAGAGCTACTCCACACCTACACACACACACATATATATATATCATACAGCTACATTCCCACTAAAAGGAAAGAGAAAATAACAGCAAAACCTTTCCCTTGCAGAAATCTTTTGCACAATTGCCGTTTCTCCTGTGGATGTTAGAAGTACAAATGCAATTTGTTTTTGTTCTCCAGTGACTTCTGACATAACCATTATTTTTCCTTTCTTGTTTCCCTTCTCTTTTCTTTGCTATTTAGTTTCCTTTTAGCACAGCTTATTTAGATTGTAGTATAGAAGCTCTGCATTCGATTGTTACCAGTCACAGTGTTTAAATAAAACTCANATCAATTCATTTGAAGTGGAAATTAGAGTCAGGTGTTTCAATCAAGGAGCTGATCTTCACAATACATATAGGCAGGGCTTTTTTTCTCATAGAACGCCCAGAACGGAGTTCCGGCACCTTTTTTTGGATGGAACCTTGTAGGGTAGGCAAGGCTGGTTGTATGACGTGTGTGAGTTCCGGCACCTTTTTTTTTTTTTTTAGAAAAAAAGCACTGCATATAGGTGTTAGTGTTTCATGGCTTGACTAAAGGAGATTTCTGAGAACCTTCAAAAAACAGTTGAAGATACTTATCAGGCTGGAAAAGGTTATAAAACTATTTACAAAGGGTTTGGACTTCACTAGTCCACTGTTAGGTAGGCAGTCTACAAATATAGGCAATTCAACACTATTGTTACTATTCCCAGGAATATCAACCAACCAAGATCATAATATCAGCAAAGTATGCAATAATCCAGGAGGTCTCAAAGATCCCCAGAGTAATGTTAAAGAACTAAAGACTTTTCTTACATTGGTAAGTAGCAGTGTCCAGGAGACCACAATTAGAAGAACGAAGCATAACAATATGGCAAGGTTGGAAGTCACTACTCTCCAAAAGCAATATTCTACCCATCTACAGTTTCTGAAAGATCACATAGATAAGCCAAAAACTTTCTTTGCAAGAAAGTTCTGTGGACAGCTGAAACCAAAATAGAATTTTTGGAGTTGATTGAATGTGTTAGGTTTGCTAAAAGGCAACACTGCATTCCAGCATGAGAACTTTATCTCATCTGTGACACATGGTAGTAGCATCATGGCTTGGCCTGCTTCGTTGTCTCTGAACCAGGAAGGCTTGCTATTATTGATGGAACTATGAATTCTAGAGTTCTACCAGCAAATTCTACAGGAAAATGTCAGGGTATCTGTCCTAGAATTGAAGCTCAAGAGAAAGTGGGTCATGCAGGAAGACAGTGACCAAGAACACGCAAAGTCCATACTTCACATACTTTTGCCACACACAAATATGTGTAGTTTTGGATCCTTTTCTTAATAAATAAATAAACAAGTAAAATGTTTGTGACTCATTTGTTTAATTAAGGACTTGTGTGAAAACAGGTAACATTTTAGGTCATATTATGCAAAAATATTGAAAATTCAAAAGGATTCAAAAACTTTTAAGCACCACTGTATGTACTGCCTATTCATGAGCATCTCCAGCAATTGTATAGTATTAAAAATTCAATATAATTCAATATAATAACCATAATTGATTTGCTAGTACCATCTCAAATGCTACCATAAATAAGAATGTTAATATAATGAACCTAGTGCCAGTAAGATCAGTACATATATGTTTTAAGGGAACAACATTTTCAGTGATATAACTGAAAAAGCCCTCTTCCTGACCAACACCACATTAAGAACTACGCCATATGGCATAATCACCAGGACTTTTGATGAAGATCAGAATAGTCAGGCTGATTTATTTGCGAAAAGGAGTTATCTCACGTATTGTTTTTTCAAACTATTTAGGGCTTTACAGATTAATACCAGAATCTTAATCTTGGACAGAAAATTAGCAGCCACTTTCAACAATACTGTTACAGACAAGGGCTCTTCCCATGAGACATATTGTTCTGTTATTTCTTGAAACAGAATTATTTTTAATCCATTCTCTTTGGAAAAGAAAATTCTAATTTAGATTCATGTTATACGAAATTTCTAGTCAACATTGCTAATTGCTCCTTAATCAAGATTTGACATTTTCCCTCTGTTTTCAACCATCTATTTTAATCTAAACAAAGTCAGGTTACAGTTGATTAAGACATATTCCTCCTATTGATCCAGCAAACTTTTCAAAAGATAAGATTTGTTATTTTGGACATGCTGTATACATTTAGATAATTCTTTTAATTATCATGAATCTACGTATTTTAAAGCTGGACTTCTAGCATCTGCAATACAGACAAAGCATTTAACAGTTGCTGATCGTTTGAACAGAGATGAGAGAGTTTTTGATGTACTTGTTCATCTTACCTCAAGTATATACTTTTCCAAGGACTTGATGTCTTCCAGTGCCTGAGAATCCTGATGGATGATCACCACTTCTTTCAATGGATACTAAAATCAAATTCAAGAACTTTAGTCCCAAAGAAAAAAAATTGAGGAGCGTTGCAAAATGCCATGTTGGCTATTTAATGTATTTCTATATAATCCACTTTCTGGAGCTCATTGATTTACTTCTGAAAATAGAGAACATCTTACTTTTACTGGAATGGTTTTCCTATCTCTGATTACACGTCCAAGCTCAATAACGGACTGCATCCGAGAAACAGCACTTTCTATGTTTTTGTCGATCAGGTCTTCTCTAGATTGAAAGAGCAAACAAATGTTTATCTCAATATATGCAGAGTTCCAGAAACCAAGAACACATAGGACTAAAATAGTACAAACAAACTGAAAAAATAATATTTAAAAAAAATCAGACATTAAGGCAATAAACCAAAATCATTAAATATAAGACCACTCATTCTCCAAGTATATACAGATAGTCCTCAATTTAAGACCACAACTGAGCCCAAAATTTATGTTGTTAAGTGAAACATTTGTTAAGTGAGTTTGCCCCATTTTACGACTTTTCTTGCCACAGTTGTTAAGTAAATTATTGCAGTTGTTATGTTAATAACATGGTTGTTAAGTGAATCTGGCTTCCCTATTGACTTTGCTTGTCAGAAGTTCGCAAAAGCTGATCACATGACCTAGGACACTGCAACCGTCATAAATACGGACCACTTGCCAAGTGTCTGAATTTTGATCATGTCACCATGATCGTAAGTGTGGGAAACGGTATAAGTCCCTTTTTTCAGTGCCGTTGTAAGTTTGAACAGTCACTAAATGAACTGTTGTAAGTCAAGGACTGCCTGTACGTACATCAAGTAATTGCTATAAATTGGACATATTCCTCATTCAAATAGCGCAGAAAAAAATAAATAACAAACTAAAGACATTGCAAAAGTAGAATAAAGATTTACATGCTCAGGACCAAGATTTTACAGACAAGTCATTATTAAATGTGGAGATGAAGAGAAATGGGATGTTCATTTCTAATATATATCCAATTATTATTATAAACTCTAGAGGAGGGAGTACCCTTGCTTTATGACAAATTTTCTATTGAAAACAAAAGTCAAAGGAAGTCAATGTGCAGTACTTTTTAATTATTTTCATGAATGGTAATAATATTAGGCATCATTTATTGAAAAAATAAGACCATTGGAACTCCACAAATTACTTTACTACTCTATAAATAACCATGGAGCTTTCTACCAGTAATACACATTACAGAATAATATTTCAAAGGCATTTGAACAAACTACACAGCACAAGCTACATATGGTGTGGCAGCCATCACCGTATTTTTATGCTTTTAAAATCCACAATATTTAAAGAAGAAATTTTTCTTTTCAATAAGATCCTTTTACTATCTTGAGAAATTCCTTTAGTAGCTTTCATTACTGACTCAGACATGCAAAACAAATAGCACAAGCAAGAATGAGACACATCCAAATCAAACAAATCCTTTTTGCCAACCATATCAATGAAACAAGCATCTAGGTTTCAGGCAATTTTTCCAAACAGCTTTACTTGAAACAGCTAACATCCTGTGACAACACCTTTACCACCATCAGACAAAAAATATCTGTCTATCCCAGGGGTGGAACTTGATAGGTGGATTAAAAATGACAAATAAAGTCTAAATATTTGGACCAAGCATAATAACGCTTGGCCATCGACGTAGCTCAGCCTCACCTTTCAAGGCAACTGGTTTTGATTTGGTTGACTTCTATACAGGTCCCAAAGGGCAACTACTAGAGTTAGAAGAATAAATAAGCCAAGCTCCCAGGTACTGTCAATGTTTTCACCTTCTCTAAATTGATGCTTTGAGCCTAAACAAAGTCCTTATTTTTTTAACATTTCTCCACAATATAGGCACTATCTCCATTATAGTCATCAGGACTGAATATGGAAGATGTAATCAATAAAAGATTAGGGTTAGTTTTAACATATTTATTTTTCATTTTCTTAGTCGTTCTTGACTACAGCCCTGCAATATATCTTCTATAATTTACCATACTTGATTATTTGATTAATTGAAACTGCCTTCTGCCAATCAAAATGAATTGTCAATGATTGACATACTATACATTGATAAAAATGCAAGAAAGCATCTAAACTTTAAAAATAATTAATCAACCAACATTGCATTTTATTCAATCTGTTAGCACTAGGTTGCACAGCTGATGCAGGAAATACCAAAAGTAAAAACTAAATGAATCCTATCCTAAAATCTGTCCAAGATTGCCTATATTGTTACTACAACTGTTAAGCTAGTGTCTTTTGCAATGATTTATTTCAAAAGAATTAAAAGGCCTCAAAGTTTTTTTCAGGTTATCAGTGACAAATGCACAGAATTTCAACAGTACAGAATGAATGCAAGTTAAACACTAAACCAAGCTGATAATTCCACAGTTGCTCACCTAACTTGAGGAAGCATGAGGTAGTGAATGCTATCAGTATTCTTCTCCTGAACACAAGCAGGATCAATAAGAGTCTTCAAATTCTGGTACATTAGTTCGGTAATAAACGGAGTATAAGGTGCCTGAAATGACAATATTGTCTTATCTCGCATTATGCTGCATATTCTAAATTCTTGACTGATTATAAATTTTACTGAGATGGTTACTGAATCTCATCTATGTCATTTCTACACTGAATGCGAATAGAATTTACACAATGGAAAGAAGATAGTCGTGCCAGCAATCAAAACTGTACTTTATTCATCTCTTTCCCTCCATCAGAAACCGTAAGACAGATGGAGATATATTACATTATCTTTCCTCTATCCAGTGCCTGGACTCCAAGTCTCAGTATAACATAAAGCAATCTAATGAACAACATGAGAACACAAAATGTTATAGATTATCTGATAGTACCTGGTTCTCTACAACTGCTCTGCAAGCAATCATCCTGAGAAATCAGTAAGAGCAGGATGTACATTTTTTCTCTTTTGTATCAGCTAAGATAGACTAGAGGAGGACTGGTCCTCTAACTTCCACTTTATGTTGGAGAGCCACAATATTTCCTGCAGAGGCCTTCAATTGCCTAACAAGATGTCCAGAGCTACTCCGCACCTACACACACACACATATATATATATCATACAGCTACATTCCCACTAAAAGGAAAGAGAAAATAACAGCAAAACCTTTCCCTTGCAGAAATCTTTTGCACAATTGCCAAAAGAGGACACCTACAATCTTCATGTTTACGTTAAACAAAAACAAGAGGTCACTGAAGACTGTATTGGTAATAAAAAGGAAAGAACAAAGGGAAGAGAAAAGAAACGATAAATCAAAGGAAAATCGTGTCGAATAAATCTAACATCATATCTTCGAGACGTAAGCTAACAATGGTCAGTGTCACAAATTTATTTTGAGTATTTTAAGAAAAGGCTAGGTTAACAAGCTGGGAGTCAAATGCGGCTGATGTGCAAATGCAATTATTAACTTTAGAATTATCTATATTGAATGTTGGCCTGACTACAAAGGGAAAATTATTAATAATGCTCTGCTTAGGAAGAGTGCATTTTTTAAAAAAAAAATGCAATTCTTAAAAAAAAACAAATTTGGTCATTTAACCATAAACTATACTCCATCAGAATCACTGAATATATATGTAGCTATGGCTACAACCTCCTCTATCTAAGCTAATATTAGAATTAATGAAGATTATAATATATTCTCACCATAAGTCTGCACATGGAGTAGAGGACGCTGAATAAGGTTTCCAAGGCCATAATGCAGTCTTCTGTTCCATTCTCACCCTGCCCATTTAGAGACAAGAGAGTAATTAGATATTTCTATTTATTTGATTTGATTTGCTCACATATTTTAAGCAAAACAGCAATCAGTTTTGAATAAAATATTAATTCCATCAAAAGTATCTGTTTTTTAAGCCACTTGGATTTATTATTTCTCTAAGTGAAGCAACATGAAAGCAACTCAAATTTAAAAAATGTCATGAATTGGAAAAAAATGTAATTTACCTTTAACCTCCTACGATTCATTCTGACATACCAGTTGGTTAGAATGTCTACAAACTTAACCAGTCGAGGAACTACTGTGTACAGTCTGTAGGCTAAAAATTAAAGGGAAAAAATGTGTAATAGTTTTCTTTTTCATTTCAGTCTCTTTTTCTCATAGAATAGTTTGGTTAATACTGCAACAATTTTGTGACAAAAAAAAATAAAATGTAGGAAGCTATTTTTTAAATTTAACTTTACAAATCCGCTCCCAATCCCAGATTCAAACTTGCATTAACTATCATTATAGATATGGTTACATACCCAAAGCTAATTTTTGCTTATGATTAGTGACAAAAGAATAGGAATTAAATCTACACTGAACAGGAAATATGGGGGAATCATAATAAACTGGGGATTCATTTATAGGGCAGTTTTCATCAATCCAGCAGAGCAGTCTCTGGGAAAATACTCCCCTGAGTTCCTGCCGAAACCAAAGCATTTGCATTTTCTTTATTGATATCTATGTTGCAATGAAGGGATACTCACAGACACACACACACACATACACACACACACACACACACACACACACCACTGTTAGAGCTTTAATCAGTAAGACTTTTGTGATTAAGCAAAAGGCAGAAATAATTATTTCAGCAGCAAATCACATTTTGGGATGGATTTCTACTTTCTGCTTGTGACTGATACAATATCCCCCCTCCCAAAAAAAACTGCACAAAAGTTGATCAATTTCATTCAACATTCAACAAACATGTATAGTCTTAGGCATAACCAGACTGAACAGGCATACAAATCACCAGGCTAATTTGATGCTGAAACACAGAAAACATGTACGCACCTGCCATCTCAGCCCTGAAGAACTGAATCAGTGATTGTGTGAAGGAAAGGATCCATTTGTCCATGATGTTGTTGCTTTCTTTAATTGTATTCTCGTTGTAAAGGAATTCCTTCCCATCTTTCTATGAACATGGATAAAAAAATAAAACAAGAAATATAGTTTTGTTGCATGGGAAATGTTCTTAATTAGAATTTTTGGGGGCTTAGCCAAGGGTTGAAAACTGGCACAGATTTTGGCAACAAATATACATAAAAATGTGACTCCTGATTCTTGCAACTCAAGTAGAGCCAGCAAGAAATTTCACTGTTCTTGGGACAAGTTCGTCTATATACAAACAACTGCAGATATCCTGTATATCTGAGAATAAAATATATCCCTTGAATGACATTCAAAAGCACTGTCTACCTTAAAAATTATACAATCATGCTATGCTAGGAGAATAAAATTTTCTATATGGTACCATCAGTTCAAATAGTTTGGCAAGGATATCATATTAGATTAATAAATCTACAGACTTTTAAAACTAGTTTCATGAGAAATAGATCCTCTCAAGGTTCTCATTTAAGGACTTTTCATCCGGACTTCACTCCCACTATAACATTTATTCATAAATAAATAATTTTAGTGGCATAATTGCCAAAGCAAATCACTTATACAAATACATTTTCTAGGCAATGAGCACAACTATAATGAGACCAGAATTTTGGTGGCAAAATATAGTTCAGTAATTCAATAAAAGAAAAAAAAAGTAAAATATTAGGGCAAACTGAGCTGCTGTACTGTGAACAGTGCCTGGGGAGACTCAGAAATAGCTGGTTAATTATAAAACTCTGAAGATCTGCCTCTAAAGGTGACTGCTAAAAAAGTAAAGCAACTTTGTTTTCTACTTTTTGAAATCTGCTGCCTTTATTGCAAGTTACTTTGAAAGCTCAGATATTGTAAGAGGTGTATAATTACAAGCTGCTCAAATGATCAATTTCTCATAAGCAATACTATGTATTTGAGAGTATATCTGTGATAAAATATTCCCTACCAAATAACTATCTGTTAGTTTCTCTGTACAATGAATTTTCTGAAATGTAATAGCTGAGAGAACAGATTAAATTTTGCAACAGACACAAACATTCATTATACCAGGAATCGTCAACCAAGTTGTTAAATACAGTGAAGCCTATATTTCATTACATTCTGATAGATATAATCAGTAGTTGTTGTTGCTGCTGTTGCTATTAAATTCCAAAGATTGATCCCAGGGGCAGAGGACATATACCTATGATATTGGTGGGATGAGGAGCAATTTGCCATTTACATGTCTTGTTGGCTTCTTGTGGTAACAATAATTTTCCTTTATGATAATTTTTAAAACTAAATTCATCTCACTGGTTACTACAAAAGATATTATAAAGCTATGCTATTTCAAAGATGGCAAAAGTATATCAATTAAGGAATTTGATAAAGAAAGAAAGGGGTTTAAATTCAGTAGATATACAAAAATTTTGGCCCTCCAAATTTGGATCATGAAGTTTCAGAAACTTCTGAAGACCTTGGTGTATTATTATATTTAACCAATCTAGGACACAGGTAGGTTTAAATTTAAATCCTACAATACTTTATTATATCTGTGCATAAGGTTACAACTTAAAAGCAATTATTCCAAAGCTATACTCTCAAGCAACCCAATGAACTACTTTTAAATCCAAAGTACTACTTCTGATGTTCTGCTCTCAGGGGTGCTTCTATTATTTACATCATTGCAGGTATGCTTTCAACATTTTGGTGATGAAAAAAAGAATCAGAAACCTATAACATATTGGTTTATAAACTCACTTCAGAACTACCTTGCTTTAGCAATGGAAATTTTGTGATTGTAAGTTGAGTACTCCCTTTAAAGGGTCTAAAAACCAAGTCATATTAGAAATAATAAAATAAGTGGGCATGCTTAAGAAAAGAAGGCTAGATGGCTGTCTATAAAAATCTAAAAAAATGGTCCCATGCAGGAGAAAGGGGACTTAAATATCTGTTGAACTGAGAGCAAGACAAGAAATTTCCTGACAGTTAGAACAACTAATCAGTGGAACAACCTGACTCCAGAAGCGGTGAATGCTCCAACACTGGAAGTTTTTAAGAAGAGATTGGACAACCATTTGTCTGAAGTGGTATAGGGCCGTGGTGGTGAACCTATGGCACGTGTGCCACAGGTGGCACACAGAGCCCTCTCTGTAGGCACACGCGCCATCGCCCCAGTCCTAGGCCTTCAGCTGGGTTTTATAAAATCTTTTCGCTTTAGGCCTCTGCCGCCGTGTGAAAAAAAAAAAAAGGTTCAATCAATCAATTTCAACTCCTCACTGGAAAAAAAAGATCTTGCAAAGTTGGAATTGATTGATTGAACTGTCCCAGTCATCTAGTCCCACCCCAGTCTGCCATTACCACCGCAGTCATGCCCACCCAATGGGCCACACCCACCCAAGGGCCACACCCACCCAATGGGCCAAGCCCACCCGGTACCCAACGATACATGGAGGTTTTTAAGAAGAGACTGGACAGCCACTTGTCTGAAATGGTATAGGGTTTCCTGCCTAAGCAGGGGGTTGGACTAGATGACTCCAAGATACCTTCCAACTCTGTTATTCTATTCTGTTCTGTTCTATTCTATTCACTATCAGATTAAAATTAAAAGAAAAAAATTAGTATTATAGAATATTAGAAGACATTTTAACTCTCACTTCTGGAGGCTCTCAGCTGGAGACTGGATGGCCATATATCAGGTTGGGTTTTGTGGATTCCTGCACAGAGTAATAAAACCAGGTCTGGTAGCACCTATTCCAACCTATTCCAACTTATTTGTTAGTTGGAAATAACTAAAATATTTAGTTATTTTAGTTATTTCCAACTAACAAATAAGTTTTCATGAACTGGCTCCCACTTCATCAGATGCATAGATATACTCTAACATGTATTTCTTCCTACCACCATTCAATGAGGAAAGTAATGGATTAGGTGACTTTTTGGGATCTTCAAACTCATGCGCTCAGTGATTTTACAATTCTTTACTGGTTTTTCATCTTCTAACTAGCCTTCATTGTTATTTAATTTATGTTCCTGGCCAAGAGTTCTTCTTAGACATAAAAGTGGCATTGGGGACTGGTGCTTTGCTCTGTTAACTTCTCATTAACTTTTTTAATTAGATATATTTGAAAATTTGAACAAGTATTCTGCTATGCCCCAACAGAGATCACCACAGTTACCACTATTAAGAACTCATCCTTAGCATCTGACATTAAATGTTTAAAACAGAACAGACTATTAAAAGCAATAGTCCCAAACCCAAGTATATTTATTTTATTTTATTTTATTTTACAGGATTTATATGCCGCCCTTCTCCCCATGGGACTCAGGGCGGCTCACAGCATATTAAAACATCATACAAAAAAAAATTTCCCCTACTAAAAACCAATTAAAACCCAAATATTGGTAGCTGTGGCTCTTTAAAATCGTTAAAAATTGTCCCTATTTAAAACTCACCCTAGGTCAGGCCCGCTTGTTGAAAAAGCCATGTCNCATTCTGGACCAGCTGGAGCCTCCGGATGCTCCCCATGGGGAGCCCCATGTAAAGAGCGTTACAGTAGTCCAGGCGAGAGGTGACGAGAGCCTGAGTGACAGTGCGCAAAGCGTCCCGGTCCAGAAAGGGGCGCAACTGGTAAATCAGGCGCACCTGATAAAACGCCCCCCTGGTCACGGCCGACAAATGATCTTCCAGTTGGTTTTACAACTGGGGTGGATCTAAATGTAGATTTCCATATACCATGTCTGATATTCTAATCACTGTGACAATGGTTCCAATAAGAGCAAAGCTAAATTACATTTCCATTTAATTTTAACATTGTGCTGATGCATATTGAGTGTGGTTTGATGAAAATAAGTGAAGAAAACTGCCCAAAGTCTCTGGGAGCCAAGGGGAATATAAACATAATGATGATGGTGATGATGATGATGATGATAGTAGTAGTCGTAGTCGTAGTAGTAGTAGTAGTAGAAACCATTAAATATGGAAAGCAGATAGTATTTAAAAATTCCATTTAATAATGCCAGAAATATCCCCCAATGTGCATTCATTGGCAATATTTGAAAGTTTTATACCTTGAGTTGCAGAATGACAACATTCTGAATCAGAAAGCGATACGCGTTATACCAGGGGAGGAAGACATCTTTCAGCACATCTCTTACACCTTCCTCTTTGAATCTTAGATTTTCTGCTCTTACCACTGGAGAATTGATAAGATACAACCTATAGAAGCAAATAGAAATATAGAGATATTTTTTTTCTGCTATCTTATGTTCAGCAGCCACTTTAAACATCTGTACTTTAACATTCTGACAATTCTTTAACTCATACCCAGGAAAGATAGGTTGATGTTGCTTAGCAACTTTGTTAACATGCAATGTTCCCTATTAAAACGGCAGCCTTAATCAATGGCGTTAATCTAATTGCAAGCCTTCCTCACAAAACCTAGCGACATAAAAAATTATCAGCATTTACAGAGCAGCCTAATAGACTGATATTTTATTAATTGCAATCCTATTTTATCTGCTGAATGCAACTTTAGAAATACATTTGAAAAGACTTCGTTCTCAACTCGCTTTCATTCATTTCACTCTTTTCAAGTATTTTTTTCATATTTTCAGGCAAAGCTTTCCCCAACTTGATTTTTTCCAGACACACCCCCAGAATTTCCAGCTAACATAATTATGGAAGATTACCATGAAGACAAATTTTAACTAAGATTCAAAATATTCTTAATAGTTAAGATACCAAGGCATATCATTGATTCAGAAGATAAACTTACTAGTCGTCTTCACTTGGCAGAGCTGACCCAGCTATCCTGTGTTCAGTCAACTGATTCATCTTGGTGCATCAACAACATGCAATCTACAATCCTCAAGATAATCTTGTCTATTTTTTTCTAATTTTCTACTACTGTAAACTTATATTTTTAAATATAAAGAATTATTACCAGCCAACTTGGCTGATAGCCATGCTAGCCCAATACATCCTGAGGGCATCAGAGACTCACAGAAATTAATGAGAACAAGAAGAAAAGACCAGCACATTCATACCTCAGTGCATCAGCGCCATAAGAGTTTACAATTTTTGTTGGATCTGGGTAATTCTTCTTTCGTTTGCTCATCTTTTGCCCATCACTAGAAGGGATTAAACATAGGAAATGTAACAAAACACACCTTTTTTAGCAGTTTTCACATAAATTCAACCACCCATGAGAAATCTGTTCAACATTGGGCAAAAGACAAGAAGCATCTCTATTTTAAAACATTGATAATGTGCTGCAAACTACAGATGGAAAAAAACAACCATTACTTTGGCAATCCGTATTTAATAGTTCAGACTTATGGTTAAGTCTCATTACCAATATTTTTTTTCAGTTTATTTTACCCCTCTGAAATTATAGTTGAACTTGAATCCTTTCTGAAGGAACTGTTACTTCAGTCTGAGGAGCCCAGTGAATACATAGTTTAGGACTCCCACCCTCTTGACCTTTTGCAAGAGCCTGAAGACCTGGCTCTGCCAATCGGCTCGAGGCCCCAAGGGGGGGGAGATACCACACTGGAGATGGTTGATCAACTAATAGCAGTTCCCCCCTCCCCCCTCTTTAAATTCTGCTCCTTTCCTCCCCATCTTTTAGTTTTAGTTATAATTTGCATTTTCCTTACAATTTTATTGGACTTTATACATTTGTATATGACAAAAAATAAAAGAAAGCGAACACCAGGAAGAATTAAAAACTACAAAAGTTTTAATAAATTAGAGTCCAAGCTTTCACCGGCAACTGCCGGCATCATCAGGGATCTATGTAGGCTAGTGGGAGCGCTTATTTATGGCCAAGCTATTTTTGCGCCCGACCCACGGATATCGTCATGGAGTTCTGTCGGTCAATCGATGTTCTGATAACCGTCTCCGTATTATTATCAGAGATCCCTGATGATGCCGGCAGTTGCCGGTGAAAGCTTGGACTCTAATTTATTAAAACTTTTTTTTTAATAGAAATTTTTATTAATTTTTCAATTAAAACAACAAATACAAATGATGCATCTATATACACCAACAAACAATAAAAATACTCAAAACATTTTCGGATACACTCGGCAGTCCCCGCCTTGCCTCCACCCTCATCCACTTTACCTCCTCTTTCCTCCCCCTAAACCCACAACCTCTCCTCCTTTTCTTACCACCTCTCTACATCCCCTCCGCATTCTTAACCACCTCGTCGAGTGCAGCTTGGGGTACCAGCCGAGTATATCCTCTTATTAATACAATTCCATTATATACCTATAATAATTGAATACATCAAATTATAATCTCCCCCTAATCACCTCCCCTCCCCGACTTCCCAGAACTAACACACTCCTAAAACAATCAGTTATATAAGAAAAAACTTTAACTCGAATAATAAAAAAAACAAAAATTATACTATTTTAACACCAACACTCATATATAATTATCCATCTTCCCCCAATCCAAATATCTAAAAATTAAACTTTACCATTTCTCATTATAATAATCCCATTAAATACAGAAATTGAATCCTTTAAAATAATGTAATTATATATCATTAATCATTTACTTCAAGACATTCATATAAATTCATTCTTCTTATTTATAATACTAATCCAGAATTTTAAAAGTATAAGCTTCAAAGACAATCCTTAAAAAAAACTTTAACTCAAATAATAAAGAACTCTATTTTAACTCCAAAACTCATAATATAGTTATCCAACTTCCCCCAATCCAAATATCTAAAAATTAAACTTTACCATTTCTCATTACAATAATCATAAATCCTTTATAATTATATATCATTAATCATCTACTTCATTCATCTTATTTATATTGCTAATCCAAAATTTTAAAAATGTAAGCTTCAAAAACAGTCCTTCTAACCCAGCTCTCCATTTTGCATCTTCCCCCAGTTTCATTCATTTTCACATCACTGATACAAAATCAACCTCATAATCAGTACATCACCTTTTACATTTTATAACGTATCCGAAATTTTTGCAAGTAGTAAGCCTGTAAACTTCTTCCAAAGGCACAAACAGCAACATCTTCAGCTGGTTTTCTCTGGTGTACAACCCATATATGGATTCTATATAAACTTTTTTTTCTCAAAATTTCACTAGGGAGGTACACCCAAACCATAACCAAGTCTATTACCGCTTCTTTTCCCAGCTTTTCAAACTTTTCACTTTCCAAATCTCCATAATATGGCATATCATTTTGGGATATTTCCATAACATCTTCTTCAACCTCTTCACATACTTTATCCACCCGTTGCTCAATGTAATCTGGAACTATAAACTTCTGGAGAGCAGATGCCACAGTTCCATATGATTCTTCTAATCTCTTAAGACATAGATCTTTAACTTCCACACTATATTGCTTGACTGCTTGCATCAAAACATTCTGTAGGTCATTCATAATGAAAGATAAAGACATTTTCAGTAAATTCCACTCAGCAACCAAAAAGAAAAATTTCTTTCTCACTCTTTTTTTTTTCCTCAGATCCGCAGCCATTTTAAAACTTCCAAATTTCTTTAAATATACTTCATTAATCCAAAAGGATAGCAGTATTAATATCACCAGCCAGTATACACCACAAATTCATTGCAGCTAAAACTTTCCAGAGCCGGAGAAGTAACAATGTATTTCTTTCCAGTCAGTAGCCAAAAAAAAAGTGAAAGTAAAAAAAACAAAAACGAAAGTATTCCAGAGAAACGGCAAGTCCGCAGCCATTTTCTCTCACTTTAAATCACCACAAAATAAAGAAGATGTTAGTATATTTCAGAGTCAAAGTCACAAACAGTCCACTGTAAATCTGAACCTCCTGTTTAGTTCCGTCTGCTTAAAATTTAAGTCCAAATACCTTCCAACAGCAGAGGTGGGAGCTGCATCTGGCTTCGCTCCAAATGGATAGGAGCGAAGGCGTCATGGGGCACGGAGACCGTCCAGACTCCGGGCGAGCTAGCATCTCTCAACCCCGATTATAACAAAACCGGGATGAGAGGAAGCTCGAGCCCTATCCAGACTTACTCACCCCCCCTCTTTGCCCGAGGGACGAGGTTCCGAGCCGAGAGACAGCTAACGAACGCTGTCTCTTCAGGCTTTGACGCGCTCCCAGACGGGTGGCTAACAAAAGCCGCCATGCGATGCAGCCTGTCACCACTGGAAGTCCTAATTTATTAAAACTTTTGTAGTTTTTAATTCTTCCTGGTGTTCGCTTTCTTTTATTTTTTGTCATGAATGTACCCAGGAATCATTCGTCTATTTTTAATACTGTTTTTAACATTTGTATATGTACATATGGTTTTAGCTTGATGTTGTAAGCCGCTCAGAATCGCCTTGCAGCAAGATGGGCAGAAACAAATTTAATAAATAATAATAATGACCCCCAAGGATTACCCATTGAAAAACTTTCAACATAGGCAGCAGAAATTTAATAAGGAACAAAAAATATTATTATACTTGCCTGGCAAGAACTAGGCCATTTACAATTACATTTTTGAAAGGAGGCTTTCCAAAGAGCGCTGACGATAACACCAGCAAAGTGTAAAACCTGAGGAGGGGAAATGATACTAGCTGACTCTAGGCCAGTTTTTGACAAATAATATACTTACATTTTTGTAAACTTATAATTTTTAATTAAGTCAAGCCAATTCTTTATCGTACATTTGAAAGCATGGAGATATTAAGAATAATCTAACTCTTCGTTGCCCAAAATATGAACTTGAATTATTATTTTCCAATTACTGGCTTCCAATATACATGTATGAAACATTTGTATATGTTCACTATAAATAATATTGATATATTTATATATTTAAACTATTGTATTCTACCCATCTTATGTGAGCCAGGAAGCTTGTCTGCCATCTGGAATAATATTCACCCAGAGATCCAGATGGCTTCATCCAAATGCCACTGATGCTAGGCAGGAAGATAATAAAACTGTAACTACCATATTCTCCTAGCTCTGGGGCAAAGTGAAGTTCAGCCTATTGGATTTCTTTAGTCATATGTTGTTTTGGGGACCATTCATAATGCTTTTTTGTATTTTATATTTTTAAACTGCCCAGAATTATTGGGAGTCAGGCAGCCTATAAATTGTAAATAAATTAAAAAACAATCCCTACCCATCATATTACCATGACTGAGGCAGGCTGTTTACTTTGGCTCAGAAAGAAGATACTTTTTTTAAAAGAAACAAATTAGTGGGAAATGCAAATGGTCTAAACAACGGTGCCCGTGTAGCCAGCCAACTTGAGAGGGGTGAAATTAATTCTTGTTGCTTGCCTAGTTAAATTTAACCTTTGTAATGTGTAGATAAGGTTTCTCTTTTTATTTTCAATACTTGTCCTCTTATCTCCTCCCCTACCCTCATCTTCAATTTTATTTTCTCCTTTTTTCTATCAGTTTATCTAACCCAGGGATGGGCAACCTTGGCTCTTTTATGACTCGTGGACTTCAACTCCCAGAATTCCTGAGCCATGCTGGCTCAGGAATTCTGGGAGTTAAAGTCCACGAGTCATAAAAGAGCCAAGGTTGTCTATCCCTGATCTAATCCATCACATGGTTTCCTTTTCTCCTCTTTTCCTGTTTCTGTTGGAAGGAGAAAGGTTTTTCTTATAGTAATCTTTAAATGAGACAAGGCTGATAAAGCCAGATGTCAAACCAATTCATTGTATGTATTTTATTTTAATTAGATGTCTCAAACAGATGTTAAGACTGGATTTGACATTTTTATTCATTTTTACTTAGTTTTTACAAGGACCTGGGAAAGGTAGATGTTGTGTGATGGTGTTAAATATATTGTTGCAAGAAGTGGAATGGTATAGGGTTTCCTGCCTAAGCAGGGGGTTGGACTAAATCAGTGGTGACGAACCTATGGCACGCACTCGGAGCCTTTTCTGTGGGCACACGTGCCGTTGCCCCAGCCTTGCCTCCCCCCACGACCCCCTCCTCTCCAGCAGCCCCCCTGAAGGAGACTCGCCCTCGAGCGTGGCCCACACGGAGCAGCGTAGCCAAGGACATGGCAGCTAGGCAGCCTAGACAAGACTCTGCCCTCACACCCCATCATGCAGTTGATGCTGCAGGGCGCAGGCAGAGGGTGTGGCCGCCATAGCGCTGCTGGGCTGCCTAGGTGATTTGCAGCGGGCCCTGGAGGCAGTGAGTGGTCCTGTAGGCAGGCAGGGCGGGGAATGGAGGGGCAGAACGGAGGTGGGCGAGGTGGAGCAGTGGCGGGGCCAGTTTTTGGGCACTCAGTCTCTAAAAGTTTGGCCATCACTGGACTAGATGACCTCCAAGGTCCCTTCCAACTTTATTATTATTAAGTTAAGCTACAAAGCTGCTTTTTGCAATTGACCAGTGATTTTGTCAACACAATTGGTGTTTACACCACAGATGTTTTGATATTATTATTTATATTATTTATTTATATTATTTATATTATTTATTTATTTATTTATTTATTTATTTATTTATTTATACTTCCTTAGATTCAGGATCGAAGCAGTGCTATTTTAAGATAAGAATTCTCTACTACATTTATAAAGTCTTGTGTGGAATAAATAAGAAAACTGTTACCATCCTCTGGTTTGGTCAATGCCTTCAGCTATGAAATCAGCAGGAAAAGTTTCTTCAAATTCTTTCTTATTCTCAAACGGATAATGGACTTGGGCATAAGGCATACTTCCACTTTCAAACCAGCAGTCAAACACTTCTGAAACACGATGTAACACACCTTTGCCACAGCATGAAGGGATAGTTATGTGATCAACACTAAAGAAAAAATAGTAATAATCCAGTAATTTATTTCAGTATCTTATCCGGTACATTTATTTCAAAAGTAGTAATGTAGCCCTCACTAGAACTTTCTCATAATATTGTTCTCTAGTGTACAGATACTATCAGTTTCAATGGTTTTGTTGTTTCAATTAACACAGATATTGTATTATTCATACTGTTAATATTTGTTTTTGCGGGAAACAGCTGTGAATCAATTCATTGAAAACCGTGTTATTTAATTTTAATAAATAAATAAATAATGGCATGACAATCCCTAAAGTCAGCCCTAATGCAAAGCAACACTTGAAAAGAGCTGAGCAGCAGAGTTTGTGGGACTCCTTAAGAGGAAAAAGCATCAACTTCCTTAATCAATCAAAGCCAGGGCTTCTTGCAATAGGATGACTCCTTTTAGGTTTGCTCTTTGTCAGAAACAATTCTCTCTTTCCTGATCTGTATTGTGCTAGCTTCGAGTTCCTAGTTCCTTTTGACTTTCTGAGCTATGAATTTATCCCCAGATTTCAACCTTTAGACTTTTTCTTAATATGACTTTTGCTGCAACACACCACTTCATTCCTGTTTGTGAGGCTTGAACAGGAACGATCACTGAAAGTTACCATGCTAGCTCATTCGTACTAGAAATAAACAATGTTTCTCACTGAATCGTCTCTTTTTATATTACATGAGAAGTTCTCCCCTATGCAACCTTACACAGTTCAACTCAGGCCCAGAATCAATCTGTCATCCAATAAAAATTATGAATGGTCCACTATCAGGATATTATTATACAGGTTTTGCCAGAAAAATAGCCAAAGATTGAAATATTCATTTTTGAGGTGTAATTCTAAGCATTTTTCGCATCCTGCTCGTTTGAATTTATTTGAAGGTAGAAGCAGACTTAACGCAAGTGTTGTAGACTGGCAATGAATTAATCATAGAGTGCAAGAGTTTGGAAGGTGTTTTACAGATGATCTAGTCTCATCCACTGCCCAGTGAAGGAATCCACTAGTGCAGCAGCTAATTACTATATGCTACCCAATATTGACTCGGCTGATCTAAAACAGAATCAGGCAACCATTTTTGGGAGGAAGGCCATATCGTCCCCTCTGAATGGTTGGTAATAAGGACCACCTAAGACGAAGGACAGGTAGATGCAATCACAGCATATAGTTGCCATTGGAATCTATAAACTTACTTTTCCTCATCCCTTATTATCAAATTACCATGGGAGTAGACAAAAGCTGCTTCTTCCTCCTACAATACCAATTTATGGAAAACCTATGGAAAGGGAGTCCAAACCTTCCACTCTCGTCCACTGATACGGATAATAGCTTTTCTTCTATAGTGACAGCAGCAATTCCAACACCAGTAAGACTGTAATTAGCAAGAAGGAGGCAGTGCAAACGTAACTTCTGGAGGAAGGGGGAAAGTTTTTAATCTTGCCCATCTCCCTATAAATTCTTATTCATTTGTACTGTACAAGAGCACAAGAAAGATTATTTTCAAACACTTCAAACACTTTCTCCACCAGTACATCCAAACTGATAAAAGGACACACCAAGGGTAATTCATACACGATGGTCCATATATGTTCCATAATGAAGGTTATGGGTTTTTTTTTTAATAATGATTCAAAATGAACAAGTGATAAACTTGATGAATCTTTACTTGCTTCTACAATAATCACTAACCTTTCTCTGTGGAGATCAGTGATTTTCACTCCTGATAGTTCTTCCAGTTCTGCTACAGACCCAATACAAACCACCTGTCAACATTCAATATATTGCATATTTATTGATTTTTTAAAAAAATAAAAAGTTCTCTAAATTTAAAGTAAAAGCAGTGATTGCAAAATAGGAACTGATGTCATCAGTTTAACCAGTATGTTTTAAATGTATGTTTAATTTTAAATCTGAAAACATCATTTTTAAAAATCCAATACTGCATCCTTTAAACGAGACTTATACAGGTAATCCTAGACTTACAATGGTTCATTTAGTGACCGTTCAAAGTTACAACAGCACTGAAAAAAGTGACTTATGACCGTTTTTCACACTTACAACTACTGCAGCATCCCCACACTCATGTGAACAAAATTCAGATGCTTGGCAGCTGACTCATATTTTTGACAGTTGCAGTGTCCCAGAGTCATGTGATCACCTTTTGCAACTCTCTGACAAGCAAGGTCAATGGAGAAGCTAGATTCACTTAACAATCAGGCTACTAACTTATCAATTGCAGTGATTCACTTAACAACTGTGGCAAATAAAGTCATAAAATGGGGCAACATTCACTTAACAAATGTCTTGCTTAGCAACAGTAATTTTAGCAGAAGTCTCCTGTTGCAAAAGAGCCTATCCTCAGGCAAGACTCAGAAATTAAGGGCCCAAAAAGCCACTTACAGTAGGGTTGCCTATCTTTATAAAAAGTCCAAACAATTTATACTAATACAAATAAACAGGAATCTCATCTCTGAACATGAGCAAGAAATATAAAGTATATTTATACTTATATAAAATATAAAAAATATAAAATCAAGTTATTTAGTTCATAAGGATAACCTAAAGATCATAATAAAGTTCGTCTTTGTATAGCCTTTTTTACATACCTCTTCAAAATCATCACTGACCCACAAAGGAATAGGTGTTCCCCAATAACGATTTCGTGAAATAGCCCAGTCCCGTGCATCTCTCAACCAGTTGCCAAACCGCTTCTCTCTCACAAAGTCAGGAACCCTAATCATTTAAAAAAAAAAATCTTATTTATGCATGGTTATGTGTACATTCTCGGTTGACATTTTCTGCTGATTTAACCATAATTAACTGTCAGGAGAAATCTTCTCTCCTACTCCTAATGAAATCTCATCCCAATATCCTCAGCCATTAAGACTTACATTTCTACCAACCTTGATTCTGGCCCCTAAGGAGCATTATTCCAATGCCCTATTTGTTGTTCTTGTACATCTCATTTGTTCACTGGTAAGCGTGGTCTTGTTCTGTAACCTACTCAGTGGCCCTATGCAAGTTTCTTAATGCATGCCTGAATGTTTATTTTTATCTCTTAAAAAACTCCATTTTTCAATGAATATTATATGAATATATTCAATGAATATATATTCAAAGAATATTAAATAGTAATATTTAGTTTTCTTGGACAAGAATCACTCAAAACAGCAATTCATTCCACATTTCATTTTATAAAATAAGGATCTAAAGTGCTGCACATTTTCTTGATTTTTCTATAGAATTTAGGTCAGGAGCTGTACGTATATTAAATATTAAAATTCTGTTGGTAGGTGTGTGCATGTCTATCTGCATGCATATAATTGTATTAGATGATTCAAGCAATTTTAAAAAATCAGGTTTCTGACCATATTCATGCCCTAAGAGAATGTAATTGTCTTCAAAGATTTTAGAGCATGAACTTATTACAAATGCTGTCCTTAGGAGAATGTTTAAAATCACCAATGGAATACTGAATTAAGATAAAAGAGTAATTGAGCACACCGCTAATGTGAAAAATGAACTTTGCAACCTTGCTGTTTCATACAATAGCTTTCTACTTCAAGATATGGATGGGTGGCATCTTCCTTTTTGAGTATATAAAAATATTCCAATTCAATTTGCTAAGTAGAAATTCAGAAAGGAAACAATATAAGCAAAATTATATATTATTTCACAACATGGTTTATATTTTTTCAGTTTGAACATCCTTATTTTTTAAATCAAGCATTGAGTACAACACAAAAATATTAAGCAAAATATATAGCAATTGTATACCCTGCTCAAAGAGAAAATTCTTGAACAGCTGCAACATAAAACATAGAGAAATTCCCCATAAGGCACTATAAAGAATAGATTGCTGTTCTCTGATCAATTGATTATGTATTATCAAGCTGTTTTCAACTCCCAGCAACCATGTAGGCTGTTCTCTAGAAACAATCCAAAGGGATTTAATATACAAATACATTTCTGGATACAAAGTCCCACCAGCATCAAAAAAAACCCAATGCAAATCCACACCATGACATGATTATTACAGCCATTCCCAGCTAATTATTTTTCCAGACTCATTTTCAGCCAGCTGAAGTTTCTAGAGCATTTTCAAAATGCAACTTGTCTCACCCATCCCAAAGGGCTCTGTTCTATCTTAACAGAGCTTTTAAAAAAATCAACTGTGATTTAAATTTTAGTGCTAAATCTTTCAATAGGTTGATTATTGCTTGTAAGGGCTGATCTAGTCTATTACCAATTTCAAATTACTGACGCATATATCCACTGCCATAGCTAGGTTTAATGAGAAAAAGAAGTATAGCTGGGTATCATCCATGAATCCTACAGCCTGCATTTCACATGTGGTATTCTTATCTATAAACCTGGTTTATACAATTATTATAGTAACTTCTATCAGTTATTCTCAGATGTAATGAAATCACATGAATAATTTGATTCTTTCCATCTCGTTCATCCACTACATACTAGACTAAACTGAAATGAGGCTGTGTAGTTTGCAGTGCAGCATGGTGTGATTGCATGGTATGAACCTGGCCATCATATCATGGCTATTAATTGTAGTAACATGGTTTTGTTTGGGCACAGCCATTACATGAATGTAGCCATTGTATTTTGTTAACCTGGTTTAACAAGCTGCATCAACTTAGCCACCTACTAACTCTCTGAACATATTTTTCCAGGTCTTTCATCTCTCTCTCACCATACCCAGGAATATTACCTTGACTTTAAGGGCTAGATCAAACAATGTCAGAAGCAACTAGCATGAGACCAAACTCTTCTGATACAAAGTGTTACCTAGCCTGATAATGAAATACCTGTAGGAAAACAACCAAGCCCAGAAAACACCATGAACCCACTAGTTCAGACATGTCAAACTCACGACGTCAAGTGACGCCGCGTGACATATCGGAGCTTTTTCCCCATCACCAGCAATGGGATGGACGCGGTTTCATCGTGACGCATCCGGCCCGTGAGTCAGCAGTTTGACACCCCTGCACTAGTTCAACCCTGAGCAACCTTTAATATATATATTATATATGGGCAAAAAAGGTTTCAGAAGACATGCAAATAGGAGAAATGGACAGGCAAACCCTTATAATAATGATCAAGAGAATCCCTGCATACAAGACTGACAGTGACAACCATTCAACTCTCTCTTATATCTTTTCTCCCTTTTTCCAAATACCATTTGGATCTTAAAACAAGAAGCTCCTGAGCCTTTAACATGAAATCCCAGAAGGATCATAAACTCACAAGAACTCTTGGGAAATCTCAAAGTCTGGCCCACTTGTAAACCTGCCAGGAATCAGATATTTTTTTGAATTATATATCTAGTATATGGAATTTGACAACCAGACAATGTAAACTGATTCGCTGTACCCTTACTATGGATAAAAATCTGACATTGTAGCATTGGAAAGATAAATGTATGGCTCCATTTATTCAATGGATTGAAGACCCGATTGTAGTCACTCACAAGCAGATTGCCTTTAGACACAGACTTTGTATAGATAAGTATAATGAAATATGAGTCTCACTTATACAGAATACAATAGATTAAACAAAAAAAATTACCTTATCAAATAATTATGGTTACTGTATACTTTACTTTTTACAATAATTAGCCAACCAAACAAGAAAACAGTTTTAAAAAAGGACTTATATTTACTGCACAAATTTTGCAAGTTTCTTAGCCCTGTGGGGACATATATAAAGAATTTATGAGCACTTCTGGTTTTATATCCCACCAGCAGATACTTTAGAAAAGTAATTATTATATACTGCCATCTAGTTTTACAGTCTTGTTATGGCTTGCTTACAAGGTGTTCTTTTGGAACAGTATAATCAGTTCCAAAATATTGGAACATAAAATCTGTCCAGTTCAATCTGCACTCAGTTGGTGGGGTCCCTATTAGTCAACTCATCACTTACAACTTATTTTGGACCTTAGGGAGGTGCCAACAGAATCCAAGGTGTACATTGTTACAATAAATCCACTTTTCCCAAAGTTTCATTGTATTGTTTCCCTGGTTTGTGTTCATTTTGATCTTTGGATTTTTAGAGGAGGTACATATATTTAAACTGCATTAAAGGGAGGCATGTTGGCTAAAAGTGCAGGAAGCCCAGCTTAAATAAATCACATTACAGAACTTTAACCTTTCTCAGATAATGGCACATCTGGGAAGCTGAAAACATTTTATAACAAGTCTCCCAAACAGATGCTATTGGAGAAGTTTGCCCTTTCACAAAATGATTCTAATGGACAGCAGATCCAATGGAAAAACACCCATTAATCACTAGGTCAACTAAAGTGCCTGTCCCTTTTTGTCTTTTTTTTTCCCAAGCCCTTTGGCCGCTTCAGTTTATGCTTAGCTTCTCTTTTGTGGGAAGAAAGGCGCAATCTCAAGTAAAGGAGTGAACTGCCACCAGTTGATATTTTTGTTTTCTAAGAATAACTATTAACTCACAGGCATTTTTGGAGAGAAAAATACTGGAGATGACACTTTGCTCTGGAGAGTGGTAGCTTCATTTTAAGAAAAAATTACAAAAAACTTTTAAAATGAGAGTGGGCAGCCATACTGTTGGCTATTGAGATATCTCAGAGCCCATGGGCGCTACGCTGAGAATCTCTCAGTCTTTCATGGTAGACAAGATGCTGCATAGACCTAAAATTATTCTTATTAGAGTGGCTATAGTAATGGAACCTTGCAAGTCTGAATAACCTTTTCTTCCTGTTTTATCTTTTTGTGACTTAGAAGATGCCAGTCTTAGTTGTTTCATAAGTCTCTATCTTTGTATGGGATTAACCCAAATGTATCTGTTTGTTGCCTCGCTCCATCAATGTCTTCCTTAAAATTTTAGAATTGAAGGCACAGTTGCTCTTATGGATAAGGAAACAGAACTTCAGAGACGTGTCATTTATAAAATAAGCACTATTTATGTAAAGCATTTGTATATCATTTCTCATTTTATATATTCCAATGTGTTTATTCGGATTGCTTAAACTCACCATTTTAAAGAAATTGTTTTTGGTTCTTTTTCTTTGACTGTTCTATTTAACTTAAGATTACAGACTAGTTGCACTTTGTTCCTTCTAGTTAGTAGTTAATTGGAATCTTGATTTTAGTTAGCAAATTCCTAAATATAATATAGGGGGGAAATCAATATAAAAAAACGAATTTTATAATAATGCAGTAGCTTATTACTAGAACTTACATTTATTCATTTTTAAATGATCAGCAAGTTCATAGTTTGTCATAGTTTAAGATCAATTATTCCTAAATCTTAAAATATGTCAGTTCAAAAATACATTAGTATTAAGTTATCTCATTAAAAACTAATTAGCAATTTAATTATGTTATAAAATTTGCCAAATCATATTCAAACTAGTTCATCAGAGAAAAACACCTATAAGGAATAAAAAGGATTCCTAAGAGATATTAAGTCCTAACAATCAGTAATTATTCTATAGTCAATGCAAGCATCATAATAAATTTCAAAGATTGACAGAATCCAGAAGTCTTTGGTCCTCCAGAGTTTTTATATTTAGAACACAGCAAATTACTCAAGAGTCTTGACTGAATTAACAGTCTTTACATGGTGTATCTTTACATGGTGCCAAAGTGGAACAAACTGTAGACATTTTGAGCATTCACAAAAAATGTGATGACATCTAATCCAAACATCAATATATACACATTTAAAATGAATGTTTAAACATAAAACACATCTAAAAATATCATATTAAAATTAATCATATTAAAATTAAAATGTGGAAATTAGTCTTTTCTGATCAAGGTAGCTCCCAAATATCATAACCAAATACATATAACTGTACATATCTCATAAAAATAGATGTTCATTAATTAAGGCCTTAATGACAAAAATATCATTTGCCAACAGAGAATATTTTCAAACCTTAAAGCGTGATATAGATGCCAATTAACATACAAGATAGTTTAGTACTATTATTTTTCCCGTTAGCACATTAGCACTGCAGTCAGTATGAAAGGCTTTATTTTCTATGGATACTTTATAAAATCTTAGTCATTCATCTGCTCATCATAAGCCAGTGAGTAAAAGCTGACACAAAGGGTTTGTTTAAATTTAGTTGAATAAAAAGTTTATATTAAAAAACCCTTCTTCCTTAATATCATGAAGCATAAAGAAACTGCAATTTGATCTTCTTCCATTATCTTTCCAGATCCAAAACAAGCATTATGCTATAAGATTTGAACAGCAAGATATCACTGAACAAGTTCTAGTCAGTAAAACTACTGCCTTTATTTATTTCTCATATTTTTGATGAATAGCATACACTTTTTTATTAAATTATGAATTGTCAAAACAAAGAAAGATTTTTACAAAGCTTGCTAAAAGACATCCTATTGGGCTTTCCCAAGTCAAGAATTCAACTGCACAAAATTAAAATAAGGCAAAGTTTAAATTCACTTGGTAATATACACATATCACATTCCCATGCCACTGACTGCCATGTAAAAAAAAAAGGGAAGGGAAGAGAGCAAGTTTTATATAGTTCCACAGGATGCAATATCATGAAAGTATTTTTGGGAGGGGGAAAAAACCCTCCCTATTAACTTAATACATGAATGCTGATTCACTGTGTGCAGATTGCAGACTCAGAATGTCCAAGCATTCCCTAGAACCTATGTTGTTTTTTTCTCCCACAATGTTCCAATTTGGGTTTTGGGGGGGAAGGTTCCTTATTTCCCAAAACATAAATCTTCCAGAACAAAAAGTGGTTTATGGTATTGTAATTGTTGTCTGGGGCCATGGTGGCTCAGCAGTTAAAGCTAATAGGCTGGGTTCTAGACCTGAGTGCTGCATGACAGCTCCCACCAACCTAGCAATTTGAAAGCATGCAAAATGCAAGTAGATAAATAGGTACCACTTTGGTGGGAAGGTAACAGCCATTCCATGCATTTGTGCGTATAGTCATCCTGGCCACATGACCACAGAAAAGTCTTTGGACAATGCTAGCTCACTCCAGCTAAGAAACAGAGATGAGCACACACATACCCCAGAGATGGACATGACTGGTCAAGGTAAACCTTTACCTTTACCTTAGATGTTGTCTAAACCTGAAACTCATTCTAATTCTTTTCTAATAAGACTGACTTCAGAAATGTCAAATGCCTATTTATTTGGGGGAATATGATCATTTATTAAAGTTATATATCATCCATCACACTATAAAGCAATTCTTAACATCCTAGCATTCATTAGAATATCAAGGTGGTTTTATGAAACTGGGTGGGGCTAAATATTTCTGACCAATTCTTTCATTTATCTTTATGTCCAGTCTTTCTCTACTCTCCTGACAATCTCTCACAGGAACCATCTTTGAAGAGCTATAGGGTGGCCTTTATGAACTCAGCGTTATCTATTGATTAATGCACCGCTTTCCTTCTCCAGAATCAGTTTTGTCAATACGTGAATAGTTTTAAAAATAAGTAATGCATGTTGATGTATATATTAAGTCTGCACAGATATTATTTCTAATCTATGTAGGAAATTTAAAAGGAATGAAGGACAGAGAACCAATACCAAAATGCATCACTTAAACCCTTTTAAAATTCCTGCTAAAAAACAATTAAAAAGCACGCTCATAAGAATATCAGGGTGGGGGAAATCAATGAACACCATGCCAACACAGAGCTATCCTCAGACCTTAAAAGAATAAAGCCTGGTGTAACATCATCACCTTTGGAGAATTTTGTTAAAAGATTTTTATGACTTAGAGCACATTATACTAATTAAGGCAGAAAAACAAGATGAAAGGAAATAAAACATGAGCTAAAAACCAAAGAATGACATCTGGGTACTTTGTGAGCTTATCATAATGAACCACTGGCAATGCATCTTTAAAAAGGCATCTGACTGCAACCAGACTTTAGATTAACTAGATATTTAAGCAATTCATTGTTAAACAGAAAAAAAGAGTAGATCACAGTACCAATAACATTGAGAGTTGTTTTCCAGCAATTTTTCCACCATGTGTTCCACACGAACAAACCAGCTTGGAACTGCTTTGTATATCAGAGGTGTATCTGACCTGAAAGAAATTGAATAGACAGAACAAGGTGTTTTTTTTTAATTATCCTGCAGTCTGAATGACCATATTTGGTTTCCATCTAAAAGTTAATGGATAGAGACTCCAAGTGATTTTGAATGGAATGTTATTGAATCTGTTGCACCCAAATCTAACTAAATTGCTGATATAAAAATGTTTTAGTACATCATCAGATACTCTTTTAGTGAAATCTATCAAAGGGCTTTATACTAACCTTAGAAATATTATTCGTGTATTTTTATACCTTGCAGACAAATATATTTAGCTACAGCTGTCTTAATTTTATTGCAACGCATAAACAAACAGACCTCAGTTCCCCAGTTTTCTATGTCTTGCCCATGATTACCTTCAGTTCCATTCGCATTACATGTTATTACTAGATGGGCATGAATGACAAAAAGCTCTCAAGTTGCCTCTTGTCTCATGAATAATTCTGAACCTTTTTTTAAATGAGTAATGAAACTTGTATACTGGAAGCAGAAGCAGTAAATATTGCAGGCAAAAGAATGAACCTTGCAGAGAAAAAAATATGAGTAAACTAACTTGGGGGTGAGTTAGAAAAACCCACAGTCTTTCCTGTCCTTCTTTTCACTTCCTCATCATTGGAATGTTTAATTTTGCATTCTATCCCACCAACAAGATTGTTCAAACCTCCCCACTAACAGAACTGGCTCTGCAGTCATTCTGATAATCATTTTGTGTCTGCCTAAGGATAAGAGCAAGGGACAGTGATGGGGAGAGGAGACGGTAAGCAAGCAAGAAATGGTCATGTTGACACTTCAGCAGTCAGACTCTTTCCTTCTGTTAGCAGTCCAAAAATTGAGGGCAAGAAATCCATGGCATACAGTGACAATGGTGACCCTGGTACACCAATAGTGCACACACCTCCAAAGCAAATATTTATTCTTTTAGCATATTTATAAGGACACGCATTCTCAAAAGAACTCTGGGCAGCAAGCAGATGATAGAACAAAATAATTATCTAAATAATTACCCTAACCCCTTTGGAAGCCAGTGTAGCTCATAGGTGCCCTATGCAGCACATTTCACTGCATACTAGGCCAGCTGAGGCTTCCAAATGCTCTTTAAAGCCAGGCCTATGTAGAATATGTGACAATAGCCCAAATGAGAGGGGACTAAGGCATGCCTGACCATGAGCTGTACCTTCTGATCTAGGCAAAACTGGTACACAAGCTGTATTACAAATGTTTTCCTAGCCACGGCTTTTGTGAACAGAAACCACATGTCCAGGACAACACCCAAATTGCACTCCAACTCTCCCTGCAGAAGTGGTACCCCATTCAAATCCATTAGATTTTTTGGGGAAGGGGGGGTGGAAACCTCACATTAAAACTCACAGCAAATCCTATTCTTCCATATCCAGACCCACATAATCTCTACACAACGGATAAAAATGCCTCAAAGGCATCACTTGAGAGTCAGAGCTGGGATATATGCTGATCATACTTGACCCCATGCTGACAAGATGCTCTCGCCCAGCGATTTCGTGATGATGTTAAATAGAAAACCCAAGGAGAGCAACATTACATTAAAAGTTTCTGTGTGTGCAACGCAAGTGATGTGATTGCAAAAATACCAGCATCTGTTAATTTGGTCAGTCTGTTGGTTTACAGTATTTGTGCCATGCACATGCATGGTCTTGTTTCCTTTTGATGCCGAGATTCAGGATATTGATGAAGTGAAAAGGTAACCTTCAGAGGCACAGAATGCCCATGCGCATCTACATTGACCGAGCCATCATTAACACAGTAAGTATGTTTGACTTTAATGTCTCTATTCATCTGTTTTCATTATGTACGTTGTGCTCTTTTGTTTGTGGAGGAATCAGAATAAATTTAAAAATGTGAAAATCTACACCAGTTGTCCTGTTGAGCTCGGTGGGCTCACTGTGGCTTTCTATGGTACATTGTGCTACAAAGACTACAAAGAACCTGGTTTTTTTTTCCCCTGATTCTGTTTTCGGCAGTTTTCTTTAGCAATGCAAATAGAAAAAGAAGAGTTGTTTTGATCAGCAAGAGTGTGTGCATGACTCATCACTGTTCTTTTCCTCAGTATGCCACTGAGTATTGAGGATGTACATGCAATTTACATTTAGAACATCAGTGCTGGAAGCTGTGAAGGGAGGGAGTAATAATTTTTTTATTTTATTTTTGCAGGACCTCTTCTCTCTTAGGCATCAGCAGCTTTTTTTTTTTCCTATTGTACCAGGAGGAAGAAATTGCACGGGTTTTTTTGTTTTGTTTTGTTTTGTCAATCAACCAAGATAAAATGAAAAGTCCTTAAATACCATGATGGAGGGAGATAGCATATCTATAAGGCTAAGTTTAAGCATACAGAACATAGTTTTAGAAGAGGAAGTTTGTTTTATTTTTACCATTTATTAAAATTATCCTTTAATAACTGGAATTAATGTAATGTTTTCTACCAGGAAGCCCTCATGCCTTGGAGAAGGTAACTGACTGAAAGGGTTAGCTCTTGTGTTAGAAATCAAAAACACAGAGCCAGCTTATCTATCCTCCCCTCACACTCCTTTCAGTTAGTACAGGGGTCCCCAACCTTGGGTACTTTAAGACTTGTGGACTTCAACTCCCAGAATTCCTCAGCCATTCTGGGAATTGAAGTCCACAACTCGTAAAGTGGCCAAGGTTGGGGACCTCTTGAGTTAGTATATCTGTATTTCCCTGGTTGGTCTACTACAAAAGGCAACAGCAAACACTATCCGATTTGGGCTATAAAAAATTAGATTCCATGTGTCTAGTTGCAGGTGGGGATGGTGTCTCTGCTCTATTCATCAGGATCTCATTTCAATATTTTTATGCCATTAAATTCAGAAAGTTTAGTATTTTCAAAGTATTTTGAAACCTGAAGCAATATGAGAACCCAAAAATAATCATAATGTTTAGACCGAGGCCAGCTTTATTTTTAAAAAAATAATTTTAATTTTATTTTTTTTAAAAAAAAAATCTAACTTTAAATGTATAGAAAGATTTTACACAATTGTATGTTTGGATGATATTCTTTGAATTCAAGAATTTACACGATCTCTGATTTATTTATCTCCAGCTGTTAAAATCAACAGGCTGTAAAATTCCAGATGACCATTTAATGGCTGGAAAGTATTGATTTTTTTTTTTTGTATCTCTGCTGCTGTCGTGTGATCATCCAGATTTTTGCAGTCAAGATTCTGTTTCATATAGGAAATGGGAATTTCAAAACTGATTGTTTTGTTTCAGCTGAAGCAAGAATAAACACATTTGTCTGAAATGCTATAGGGTTTCCAGCCTGAGCAGGGGGTTGGACTAGATGACCTCCAAGGTCCCAACTTTATTATTATTATTATTATTAAATCATTCTAGGATTTCCTCTGCCTATAGCTGGCCCAAAACATGTTGGCATCTCTGAAATGCAATATTTTGTAGCCAATTTAAGATAAAACTGTAAGAGAGCCAGTTGGATATAGGGGTTAAGGCAGGCATGTCAAACTGCTGGCCTGCGGGCCGGATGCATCACGCCGAAACCGCGCCCACCCCATTGCCGGCAATGGGGAAAAAGTCACGATACGTCATGCGACATCATGTGACGTTGCGAGTTTGACATGTCTGGGTTAAGGCATCAGGCTAGTTGGATAACATTAGCCTCACTTTCAGCTCTAAGAAGCAAGCAATGGCAAATGACTTCTGAAAAACCTTGTCAAGAAAACTGGAGGGATCCGTCCAGGCATGCACCAGGAGTCAATACTGACTCAACCCACAAGCTTGGAGAACAGACCTTCACCTTCATCCTACACCTGAGCTTATATTCACCACTATTGCAAATTGACTCAAAGGTATTTCCCTCATCCGAAGTTGAGATAAAGCACACTTTCCATTTCATGCACACCTATACTAGTATTCTACTTGCAAATGGGTACATGTATTTGAAAACAATTTTTAATTTTTGAATAAGAATAAAGTAGTATGATTTTTTTTCCAAAAAAATATGTGATTAGGCAGGATGCTAGTGTTGCATTAAAATTTCTTACCTCCAGCAGAAAGGATAGCTGTGCTTAAAAGTGCTGATATGAACCAATCTTCCGTGTTCCTTTAGAGCTTTGATTATATTTTTATCAGCATCCTAACAAAACAAGTTGTTAAGTTTAACATCAAGCCAAGGTATCTCACAGAAAAAAAGTAATTTGTAAATTGGTAGCTATTTCCACTGTAATACGCAGTATTCCACTGTGATATACAGTATTTCTGAGACTTACTGAAAGATAGTACTATGTTGAGAATATCAAATTCTGAAAAACCAACACTTTAAAGCTGATTCAAGTTCTTGAAGGCAGGTAAACTGAACTATATCTCACCCAACTATTTCCTCAAAAAATGTGTTTGGGCTCATACATGCTACATAATGGTTTAAAATCAATGACATCACTGTGAATGAATTTAAACATCCCACTAGGCCAAAAAGAAACATTATGTGCAAGTTTTGTAAATGTAAAGGATCATTTATGAAGCTATTGTTGCATAGCAGATAGATCTGGTAGTTTGTCTCAAGAGCAAGAGACTCCAAGACCTGGTCATTTAGACTGGAACTAGGATATGAAACCTAAATATGAAAACACAGAAGATTATAGATGAATTTTTCAAGCAAAATTCCTAACTTATTCAGGATCACTAACCTTGACGTACTGTCCAGAAAAGTCTGTCACTTCTGCTGTGAAACATCCTGAAGCATCAACAGGACAAACAGGCACTGAATCCTTCTGAATAATATTAAAATCCATGCAGACCCGGTAATCATCCTATAAGATTAATGGAATACAAAATAACTGAGATTTTTGGTTTTGGCTTTTGAGATAAGACTTTTATAGTTAAGAATGCTAACTAAATTCTCCAATACTCTCATAGGTAATATTTTCTTTACAATGTGAAATTATTTTCTGGAACCAAAATGTTTTTTTATAAAAGTGTTGTTCTATATATTTAATATTTAATATTTAATTATACCAAGAACTGATTCCACATGCACATTTATCACTTTTCAGGTGCAGTATCAAATGGTGACTTGGATGTGTCAGTAACTTATCACAAGTTGTTTTTTTTAATGAAGCCACAACTGTTTACACTGAAACATTTTATGTTTTGCTTGGTTTTAGCTTACTATGTAAAAACATAGTTATTCAAAAAATGCACTAAACAATCCTGAGATTTTCATTATGTCCTATATTCTGGAATGGGTTAATAATAACAAAACTGACCTGGGTTCCCAGCACTATTTAAAAAGCAGAATCAAGAGCTCAGTGATAAAACTAGATAAACTAATTTAAGATAGCTTTCTATGTATCAAGAGAATAAAAAACATCCCTTCTAAATATCCCATGCATTTTCCCCTTCTTGACATGCATATGTAAGGCATACAGGGTACAGCATCTGACCATTATATTTGAAAATATACAGATCAACAGTCACATTCTATATTATTCTATGCAAATGCCCTCTGCCAAAAATCCACCCCTGACCTATGTACCAGGTAATACAAAATTGATTAACTGAGTGACTGATTAAATGTCTCTCAAGCAGCTGTTGATTCCTAGCAACGACATAAGATTTTCTGATGATCTGGTCCTTCAGATATTACAATTATGCCCCAATTACCACTGCAACTGAATCTATCCACCATGCTGTTAGTTGTCCTCGTCTCTTTCTGTCCCCGCTTCCAGCATTACATCTACTCTATTCTTTTACACATCCCATTGCTACTTGGTTCCTTGTAATCAACAAGGAGTATAGATCCCAAATCACTCATAATGAAAGTCCCAACCACAAGCATTCTTAAAAGAGGCTGAGTCTCAATGACATATAAGCATATATTTATCTAAGATAAATATGGATACTTTTTGTACAGTATCAGTACAAGATAGAAAAGAGTTGTACAGAACATGTTAGAAATTAATAGTTCAAAAAGAAATTCTGAATCTCAATAAGGAAGTACCAGAAGGAGAGCTACAATAAAGTCATCAGCAATTCTAAACTTACAGCACCAAAGTAAGGAGCTTGATGTACAACTCCTGTACCTTCTTCTTCCTTCACATAGTTGTCAGTCACCACAGAAAAAGCACCATTTTCTCTGCACTGGAAGAAAAATTCAGGAGTTTTCAAAATGTAGAAAATAACAATATGGAAAAGATGTGAAAACATTACAGAATGTCAAGATCCTGATTTCTCCATCTCTCTCTTCCTTGCTGCAAATGTAATTCTAGCTTTTTTTTTAAAATATGGATTCTTCTAGATATTTAGCTATGTCATTAGAAATAGCAAATGATTAACCATTAAAGTACTTTACCTTTATAAAATAATTGAAAAGAGGCTTGTATTTCTTCCCTTTTAGTGTAACACCAGGAAACCTGAAATACAGTATGTCAAATTAGTTGTCGTTTACAACTTTTAAGTCTTTCCATTATTTATAAATGCTTTTCTGCAAAAAGAGAACACCAAAACCATCGAACAGTAAGAATTATAATAAAATAGACATTTATATATCCACATATACATACACACACACACATATATATCTTGATACATTTAAATTCAATAATATTAATGTCTAATCACTGAAGTAACAACACATGGAATAATCATTAGCTCATACAATTCCAGAAAGGTTTCTGAAAGCTCATTGAAAAATTAAACTATACAGTTTCTTAATAAAACAGATACATGCTTTAAAGTAAAATAACTGCTCTTTAGCTCAGATTTAAATATTTGTGAAATCCAAACAATGAAATATGAGAACTAACATGGCAGATAGAGGAAACTCAGTGCTCTGTTTGATGCAGATTTCTTTTTATTCTTTTTTCCTTTTTTTTAAATTCAAATTCAAATTCAAATTTATTTGATTTATATACCGCCCTTCTCCCTTGCGGGACTCAGGGCGGTGAACAGGCACATTAATAAAACAGCAATACCATAATATTTAAAAATATTCAAAACTAATTAAATTATTTGTCCTGTCCTAAAATTAGACTACATCCCAATTTTGTCTTGTAAATACCAGAGAAAAATAATTGGGAAGGAAAAACCAAATAGTGCTACTATTATTTTTACAAGCAGGGGGCGCTTCACTTTGCTTTAATAGATAGTACCTAAGACTCCTTCATTAGGGTTAGGGTTAAAAGAAACATTGCCCCAAAGAGAACAAGATAAATCCACAAGAGAATTATTGAAGATAGAATCAAAATTGTAGATCCCTTCAACTCTATTCAGCAGCATCTAATGGGCAAGGGGGGGAGAAATGGTTCAGAATGACAGAGATTAATCACAAGCTGAAATCTGATCCATCTGTAAGAGCAAGTATCAGGATTTGATGAAAGCAACAAGCTTAAATTGCTGGTGCAGACACTACAGTTCCTATTTCGTTTCCAAAAGAAATTTCAACACTTTAACATGATTGATAGCAGATACATGAAGTGAAGTCTGCAATTTGCTACAGATAAAATTTCCAAGTTAATGCAAACCTCAATTCTGAATATCAAACTCTTTGAAAGAATACAGAACATACATGTACTTTCATTACAGAGCAGGTAAAACATTACTTTTTGCTTCTCTTGTCTTTTTCATAGCAATTATTTATATAAATTGCACGATTTAAAAAGCATATAATAATCTATTGACTTGCCTGTCAAGTACTTCATATTCACTTTCAGATTTATAGACAGATGCCAATCTAGCTTCCATCAATATGAATTTTTTCCCAGTATTTTGGTCTGGAAAAAAATGTTAAGATTCAGTTTCCGCACTGTAACAGAAATAGCAATATAAATTTGCAATGTTAATGTTAATAATGGAATACTTATTAAAACCCAGACTGGCAACAAAAAAAATGGAAGTGTAAATACTGACATCAGGATTGTATTTGTATTTAAGCTTAAGCCAAGAATTTATCTTTATTCTATTTCAGGTATGACCAAAAACTTTTAAGTTTATCATGCTTGTTCAGACAATCCCTAGTTTGTTTTTCCTTTATGTTTAGCTACCCTTGTCTTCACCTCTATGACCTGAGAAGTTGACTGGGAAGACTAAAGCAGAAATAATCCAAGATATTTCTATATGTCATGGTTAAAATGAGTAATACCTTCAAACCATGTTTTCAAATTCGAATTTGTTGCTAAAAAGTAGCCCATCTTTGATACACAGTTGACTAAATACAATCAATGCAGCCAGTTTTGGAAAAAGAAACACTACTGTGATATAGTTTGATATTAAAAGCTGTGATTGGTGTATTAGCTATTCCTTAATCAAAAACCACTATTTAGGGCAGATATACAAACCAGCCATTGATAAGTTTGAAAAATATTGCTTTAAAAATATTATAAGTATATTAACACTTCTAAGGAGTACTTATGTAGGATGTGCCTGAAATACGATGAAGAATTAGCAGTTGAGAAGGCCAGACTATTGGTGGGATTCAAGCAACAAAGAAAAGTAGGACAAGAGAATTTCAGATGTAAACTCAAGAAAGCCAAGATAACAGCTGATCTGAGAACTGAATAATTTTTAATTATTCCCTATGATTGTTTTACTGTATTCTTAGTTTCCTTTGAAGCAAGCTCAATTCATGCAGTAATTGGCAAGAGGACACAAGTGATTTGCTATGTTTCCTCTGAAATATTTTTAGAAATCCAATTCTGGCCCTCTGGTGGTCACCCATCCAAGTATTAACCAGACTCAACTCTGCATAGTTTTCAAGATCAACCAAGGCTAATTAGGTGTTTCCACCTGTAGAAATTGGTGGTATTTCCTCCAAGTATAAAAGAACAGGGGAGTGGCCTTAAGCTTGGCCAAAGCTTAAAAGTGAAGTGCTTTAAATTTCTATAATACAAGCATTGCTCTTCAAATACGAACACTTTTTCTCATTTTTGCAATTTGAAACTGTCCTCATCACTTGTATGTCTAGATTCCTCAATTATATGCATTCTAAAACTGATTATGGGAGACTTATTCTATTCTGCTTATTCTTGAGCCATAATTTCCAAGTACTTGAAATTATCCCTAAAAATGAATTACAGGATTCAGCAAAGGAAAATGTTGAGTATCAGCTGTTCACTGTTTTGTTCAATGCATTTAGTGGACAAAAAAACAACCGTATTTGAAAAGAAGTCAGAGTTGTTTGCTCCCTTTGTGTCATCACAATGCCATCTGAATCATCACGAACAGGTCAATCAGAACATGTTGAAGGAAACCACTTTATATAACTATTACTAATTTTCTACTTTTCTTAAGGTTTATTATGATTATCAGCTAGAAGTTCCTCAGAGAAAGGGTGTTAAATGAAGAATGCAGAACAAATATATAAAGTCAATCAGCCTTGAAGTTAGCTACTTATTTATGTGCCTATAAACAGCCTTTCCTCCCGTCAAACAGTAACTATCCTTTGTGGAGTACAGCCATCCATGAAAGAAAGGACGAAAAACATTTTAAAATCAATGGATTTAAATAGCAATACTGACTTTATTAGAAATATTCCAGGGCTGTTCTGATCATTCCAGGTGTTCCAAACTCAAAACAATTATATTTTAAGTTTGAAACACCTATCTCAAATTAGAAACAGGGCCATTTCTAGTTTAGAACATTTCCAGAATAGTCAGCATAGCATCTGAATGCTGGTAAGGTTGGAACAGTCCATTTCAAACTTGAAACAACTATATTGTGGGTTTTAAGTGTAAGATATTTCAAAATTCCACATTCCACCGGATTGTTAAGCTACTGCCCTTAATACAGTATCTAGAACAGTGGTTCTCAACCTTTTTAATGCCGCGACCCCAACCGGTCGTAAGTCAAGGACTAAACTGGTCGTAAGTCGAGGACTAAACCGGTCGTAAGTCGAGGACTACCCAACCGGTTGTAAGTCGAGGACTTTCCCTGCCCGGGAGCGCCGCGCATGCACGGTTCCGCCCCCTGCGCCGGCCGAGGCGTAGCTGGCAAGCGGCAGAGACGGAGCAGGCCGACCACCAGCTGGCCCAGCTCAAGGGAGGTAAGGCACCCGCCGGAAAAGGGGGAAAAAATGGCGGACAGCCTTGCTTGGCGACCCCCGTGAAATGGTCGATCGACCCCAAATGGGGTCCCGACCCACAGGTTGAGAACCACTGATCTAGAATCTTATACTCTCTTACTTGATGATCAACATCCATTGAACTAAGTAGGATATTTTTTCAAGTAAAGATATCATTTACATATACTAGAAGAAACCAATAATTATATGCCATCTCATGTTTTACACTTGCCTTTCACTTTCACATACTGCAAATCTGGATTAACACACAGGGCTAAGTTGCTAGGCAGAGTCCATGGAGTTGTTGTCCAAGCAACAAGAGAGATACTTTCATCATCTTCCAATGGAAAGGTGACAATAACCGAGGGATCTTGAACATCCTTCAATATAAAAATTTGGAAAAGGTGAAGCCAAACAGAAAAAAAAAGTTTTTTGCACTTCAGAAAATAACAAAGAAAAAGGTATTGTTACAATCAATAATATTTGCATTGTTCATGACTATTCACGAATCACATCAAAGGCACACAAAATTTTAAAAAGTGCATTCAATTGATGGCTCTGTAGTAAAATAAAAACCTTCTATGTTAATTGTCTAAATATTGACAGAATTTTCAAACTGGAAGCAAAAATAATAATTTAAGTTACAGGCATAAAAGTTTGCATTGATTTAACTCTGATCTACAACATAAATCCAAGAAATCTTAATGCGTAGTTTCAAAATCAGTGACTATTCCTATGTATCTAAAATAGATTTTTGCAAGCAATTTTTGTGTTTAATCCTGAATCAAAAACTGATCCATTATTATTCAAATAATTGTGTAAACACTTCCTACTATTTCAGAGTCCCTAGCAATTAGAATTGGGGTTTGGAAAACATTTTCTGAATTCCTAAAATGTCAAGAAAAGCATATAACCCAAAACCCCACCTCAAAATGAATGTAGATGTCATATACCGAGATCTAATAAAACCCCAAACTCTTGCTTTGAAGGTCTACTACTATTTTATCTAATACATTTCTTTCACGCATTTCTTTTTATTTTTAAATTACCAACTTGAGCTGCAAATCCACCAGTTTTTTTTAATCCCATAAATCCTATAACAGATCAACAAAAGAATTAAGAAATACTCCTTTCCTATTTCTTGCCATGAGATTAGCTAGAATAGCATGTCTTCTAGCAATTTGCAATCTTATGTGGTAGGGGTTTCTTATATATTTTTGTTATTAGTTGTATACTGTATATGTTAGTTGTTTTCTGAGGTTTTCGCGGGTGTTTGTATGTAGGTCTTTAGTTATTTAGTTATATACTGTATATGTTAGTTGTTTATATATTTGTATTTCATTCCTTTCTTATAATCTGATTCAAGTGTTTCAAAGTAGATATACTGTAAGTAAGTGAATAAGTTCATTACAAAAGCAACAGTGTTCTCCTTTTGCAAACTGCATGTGTTTTCTGTTCTTGATCTAATGCAACACTGAGAAATTGAGAGTACGTTTCTTCTAATCACAATAATTAAAAATTCTTCAAATTAAAATCTCTGTACCAATGCCAACAAGTAAAACTGGCAGAGAAAAAACATTTGGCCAAAATCCAAATTTGTCCAGCATCTCTATCATTTATATCAGATCTTAATGTGGGCCAAAATATAAGCACTGGAGCTCTACAAAGGCAAAAATGTTTCATTGCATGCAAAATGCAAAACTCTCACTTGTCTGCAACTCCTTTAAAACAGCTGTGACTTTTCTCAGCCTTGCAAGCTGCAGTTAACATGCCGGCTGCTCAGATCACCTCAAACTGTGAGATGGGCAGCAAATACATTTAATAATAATTTTTTTAAAAATATCTAAGGTAAATGCATTTGGTTGCAACAAGCCATGGATTCTTTAAAACATTTACCAAACAAGGGATAAGCATCATATTCGCACATGACATTAAGGGAAGGGCAAGCAAGTTACATCATGGCTTCAACTTCTGCACATGCAATGGTTTCTGAAAAGTAGGCTCTTCAGCAGCTGTTGCTGAAATTTCTTCTTCTACACTTTAAAAAAATGAAGAAGTCCTTTTCTCCTTTGAATTTTGTCATCTTGCTGATTCTTCTTGATTCTGGCTATACATCATATTTTATTTTTTTAATCTCACCTTGATTTTTATAACTAACTCAAGGCAGTGAATATACATAATACTTCTCCTTCCTCCTATTTTCCCCACAATAACCCTGTGAGGTGAGTTGGGATGAGAGAGAGTGGCTAGCCCCAAAGTCACTCAGCCGGCTTTTATGCCTATGCAGAACCAGAACTCACATCTCCTGGTTTCTAGACTGGTACCTTAATCATTATACCAAACTAACTCTTTGTATGTTAACTTTGAGAAATTTTATTTGAAACTGAAGCTACTCATGGCAGAGTTGAGGATTTCCTTAAGAGGTTTCTGTGAGCTCAAAGCAAAATCAACAACCATTTTTCTGATTGTTATATGTTTTCCAATTGCATGCGCTTCTCAGCAATGCTGTATGCTGCCAGCTACTTTGATTGATTTAAGAAAAAAACCAAGTATTGTTGGGCATTTATTGGGCATACTGCACAATAAATGCCACTTTTGTAGCGTATCTCTGAGCTACAGTATTCTTCTCTTCGCATGTCTCCTTCCAAAATAAGCCAGTTTTCAAGAACACAGAGTGTGTCAAAATAAGACAATGGTCATTTGTGCACATTGTATTCAAACAAAAGCCGCTTTGAGGGGGAAAAAAAACGAGAAGGCATTGAATAACTCATTTTGGGAAGGTCAAAGACATCACAGGCTTGTTGAATAACTCCTTTTGCAATTTCATGGAAGAAAACCCCGGCAGCAATCAGGTGAGCCCTTTCTTCCCTTTTTCTTTTCTTTCCCTCCAGGACTTGCTGAGTTAGCTGGTCTCTGCCTGTTCTCCACTTATTACAAGCCTTCCAGATCTGGAGGCGGGTATGTCAGAAGGAGATGTTGTGTATCTCATGTGTTGAGAGGGAAGAGGAAGAGTCAACTTTTGCCAGCAAAAGTTGCAGGTGAGACCTGAACATATCAAAAGATTCCCAGTATACATTCAGCTTGCTAAGGGATGAGACCAGAACAAGCAGCACAGGCACATAAAGAAATAAGAGCTGGGACAGAAGTACAGATAACCCCCAAATGAGCAGACAAGGAGAGCCTGGCACCCAAGCCAACTTCTACAGAAGTACCAAAAGCCAGCCAAGAGTTTCTATACCCAATTTTCCCCTCTCTTAGCCAGAAATTGAGAAATGCCAACATCCCAATAATCGTTCAGGATGGAGGCAACCAACACCTAGCCAAAAAAGCCTAGAGAATGCGGGCTGGCAGCAAAATTGGAGCAATTGTAACTTAGGCAGAGGAGAAAAGGACTTTAGTTTCTCTGCTCTTTGCATCAAGAAAAGCTGTGAGCTGTGAGTGATAGAAAAAGTGAGATAGAAAAGGCAAATAGAAGTTTATATAAGTTATACATAAAAGTTATACATACATAGTAAAAAAAAATCATAGAATAAGATATTCCCAACCACTGGGTTGGGAGATTTTGTGAGCCTGTTTGGATTGCTGTTTAAATAGTCTCTAAAGTGATATATTTTTTCTTTTTTAATCACTCATACAAACATGTTATGGGGGTTGCTATTTGTAGCTTTTAATAGTATATGCCACTTTGAATAAATGGTAAGTAAGCAGCTGTATACATTGAATATTCTATAAAATTAAAATTATTTAGAAATGTATAGAAGCATAAATCTATAGAAAATCCACAGAGCAAGATGTTTAGAGATAAACAGAGATAAAGTTTAGAAAATACAATAGATAGATATCTTCAATTTTTTAAATTAAATCTTTCCCAGAAAAAAAGGAAAGTCAAAACCTTTTGCTTCTCGGTTATGGTCTCTACCATTTACCCAAAGGAACCTTTCACGGTTTTATAAGAAGGATATTTTTAAGCAAATAAAAAAAATTCCTCCTAAAATTAATTGAAAAAAATATGTTTAAGATATTCAGTTCAAGCACTTGAGGCATATA
>NW_015387509.1:36129-51998 GCF_001527695.2 Protobothrops mucrosquamatus | reverse complement strand
TCAGTTCAAAGGAAATCTTATATTAAACAAACTTTGATCGGTATACAGCAATCCTTGCTTACTGACCACTTGTTCAATGACTATTTGAAGTTATGACAGAACTGAACAAGTAGCGCTTACAATCAGTCCTTGAAGTTCCAGATATGCATGTTATGAATATTTGCAGACAACTTCCATCTGAAGAAAGGCAGATCTACCATGAGTGGACAGTTCAAATTCACAAAATGGCTGTCACGACAGGCAGCTTCTCACAACCACAGTTGTAAAACATGTTTTCTAGCACCCGGTTTAGCTTGTTATACGCTTTCTGTTCACCTTACATTTTATCTTTATTTCTTCATAAATGAATAGGCATACTTCTAAACAAATGACTGGATTGCAGCACTTTAATAATGCTCTCTAATAAGGCCTCTGGGGCCCATAAGGCACCCTGAGGCATTGTTTTAAATAAAGGTGCAGCTAAACATTGGCATTTTGGTTTGAATACGCCATACCTGTATTCCCATTCAATTTTTTTAAAAAAATAAAGTCAGGCACAATGGTTGTCACACACAAGACTGCTATCAATACTTTTAACTTAATTAAAGGTTCTCAAAATCACAATAAAAACCCAACAGATATAACATAATGAACAAAACAAATAAAAGCAATTTATTAAGAAACCAAAATTCAGAATATGGGAAAATATAAAGGCTTTGCATTAAAAGAATAGCTGGAATAATTTGAATCAGTCTTTAGGTGAGGACACAATTGACACAACCATCACTGGTTTAGAATCTAAAACCACACCTTACGTAAGATAAAACTGATGAAATTTTCTTCTTCAGCACTGCTTACCCATCGGGAGAGCCCTGATGGTTTATCTAGCTCTTTTAAGCTAGACATCAAATATCTAAAGGTGCTATGTTGAAGTACTTTCAAACAATGACAGTCAGTCATTAATATAATATATAATATATTGGTATCCGTAGCAGAACATCCAGATTCAGCCATAGTTTCATTCCGTACAGCATTAACATTGTGAACTCTCAAGCTTCCTCCTTCTGTTATATATTCAAGATGGACAGTATTTAATATTTATTTGTTATATATATGTAGGGGTGTGGGTCTATACATACATTGCATATAGTATGTTTAGGTGTGTGTCATGTATGTGTTTCACTTTGAGAGAGGGCAACTAAATTTCATTTTTGAGGTGTGCCGTTGTGCCCACAGTAAAAAAAAATGACAATAAAGATTATAATATCTTATATAAATAATGCTGTTACCAGTCTATTAAATAGGAATGAATATACTTTCCATTCTTACAAGGCTATTGAATATTTTCAAACTTATATTTGTTCCATTCAGTATATAAAGCACTGTACCTTATAATTCTGGTGAGACTCAAAGTTGGAAAGGGGTGTATTACATGCAGTTGAGAAGGGCATAACTTTAACTCCTCGGTATACCAATCCTTTGTCATACAGCTGTTTGAAAACCCACCTACAAAAACAACATAATTGAAGAATTCAAAAATAGAAAGAAATTTGTCAGCTCAAAAGAAATAATAAAGTACAGAAGGCAAACTCATAATCTCTTCCAAGAAAAAGTTTCTTTCTCAACAGATTTAATGTGAAGGTTTTCTTTAAAAACTGCATCTTTCAGATCAGTATTTATATGGTATCTTCGGTGCCGTATCTTCCAGGCCCCAGAAAAAACAATCATAATATTGGGTATGTAAGAGTCAGGGTAGTGTAGTAGAGAAGGCATTGGACTAGAAGTGAGGAAATAACGGGTTCAGGTGGATCCAGGTGAGCCAAGGAAACTCTCTAGATTACTTTGGATCAGGCCATCCTCTCTCAGCCCAAATGATTTCACAAGATTCTTATGGGGAAAAGTTGAGGGGAAGGTGTGTTATTGTATGCTACCCGGAATTTCTGAAGAAAAAGTAGTATATAAATCTAACACAGGTTTAATAATTTTGAAATATCATCTTAAATGAAAGTATGAGTACTATGAACAAGATGTCACAGCAACATTTCTCATCTTACAATGACATGATTGCTGCTGTGGTCAGGAAGGACTTTGTTTTTAGGATGGTTCTGTTATCTTAAGAAAAAGTGCCGTTGTTTTTTCAACCGTACAAGTTTTTCCTCATTCTTCCGAACTAATTCTACAGCCTTGAGTGGAAGTATTCTCAAGTCCATGCCTATTTCAATTTACTTTTCCTAGCTCACCATAAGTCCTATCACATTCCTTTGCAGAATTGGTGCTTTGCCATCCGTATCTCAATTTTCATTTCACCCTTATAATTTGTTTTCTGCTACCTTTTCTTCTTTTGGCTTGTTCTTCTTAAGTAGAAAAGCCTATTCCCACCTGCCCTCTGTAGCTAGCCTAGAATGAATTAATGGTAAAGATAACCTGGCCAAATTTAAGGCAGCAGAGCACATTGTTAAGAGGCTCCCAGTTTAAAACTATGTTGGGTAAGCCAGAAACATGGCTTTTATTGCTGGCACACATAAAAATGACAAAAAGAATCTGCATAAACCACTTTTAATAAGAGATTAAATATTTCTTTGCATTTATTATTCATATTTTATTTAATAAACAGAGCTGATAATGATGATGACTGCCAACCATAGAAAGGTAATTCAACTGTTTCTTCTCCTGGTGTAATGCTCCCAAAAATAGAGATCCTCCAAACTCAAATTGTGCTTTCTTTGGGATTTTTTCCCCCCTTAGGACCATAGCTGGAGAAATTAAATTCCCTTTCCATGCCTGTTGTAATCCAGATAATGATAAGCCTCCTACTGTTTAATGCTATTTGCATTTAAAATGCTGCCCATAAAAGCACACTTAGCTGTTTTATATTTTGTTAATCACATTCTGCAGCAGTAAATTACCATTCCAAAACAATATAATCAACATAGTCCAATATACATTTATGAAATATGAAGGTGATTTTATGTCCCTTTTCCAAAGGATAAATGGCTACTTCAGTGAAAATAAAGGCATAATATAATAGGACACTCACAGACTGAAAAGTGGGAAGCTGCTATGCTAAATTTAAATCAACTAGTCCCTCTTGTGGAATTTTCTCCAAGTACAAGAATATGAAATTCCACACCAACTTTTTTCAATTATTTTAACATTTGAACTCACTTGTAATATACAGTATATACTTGTAACAATATCAGAATAAAGTCATATTTGCAAAAACAAGCTGAGTTTTGCCTAACTCTGACGAAGGCAGAGATATGAGAGCCAATTAAAGCACCAGAAATTAGGAAACTGTGACCTCTAGTCCCATCTTAGGCCCAAGACAGCTTGGTGACTTTGGGCCAGACACTGTTCTAGGAATGAAGCAAGGGCAAACCATTTCCAGTATCTTGATAAAAAGAGACTTGGCCAGGCAGGTAGTAGGAGTCAACACAGACTCAAAGGGACGGACAGACGGACACACACACACATGAGATATAGATATTTGTGCCTATCCCCTGCAGTTTTCTTGGCAGCATTTTTGGAGGTTTGCCATTGCCTTCTTATTTGTTTCAATTTACAAGTAATTTGTTTGTTTATATATTAAATTTCTTAACCGGCCATCTCCCTCACAGAGAGGCTCTGGGAGGTGTACAATTAAATCAATACAATAAAACACTGAAAATCGAATAATTTAAGATTAAAAATTTAAAAGGGCAAAACAACATTATAAAATTGCAAGATGGAAAGAACCAGGATGAGGAGAGAGTTGTTAATACAGGCAGGGAGAGGGAACTCACGGGGCCAAAGAGCCCTATGGTTGTGTGGGCCCCTGTGTCCCCCAGGCAAGGCTACACAGCCAGATTTTGACCCCTTTACGGAAAGCTAAGAGATTGGGGCCTTTCCTCATATCTGAGGGCAACTTGTTCTACAAAGCAGGAGCAGCAGCAAAAAAAAAGTTGTCTTCCTTGACCTGCCAGTCTGAATTCTCTGACTGACGGGGTCTGAAGCATGCCTTCCCTGCCTGAACCAGTGGGTCGGACTGATCTAATGGGACAAAGCCGGTTCGATAGGTAACCTGGCCCTATGCCATATAGGGCTTTACAGGTAATGACCAACACTTTGAATTGGACTCAGAAGCAAACCCAATGCAGTTTGTGAAGCTGAGGTGTTATATGTGCCCTTCTTTGGTTCTAATTTCTAGTTCTCAGTTAACTACAGCAATTGAGACTGGAATTTCCAACACTAAGCAATATAATCATAAAACATATCATGTGACTATGTTGCCTCGTGACAGCCGTTCCAGCTCCCCTGGTAATAATAATAATAATAATAATAATAATAATAATAATAATAATAATAATAATAATAATAATAATAATAATGATGATGATGATGATGATGATGATGATGATGATGATGATGATGATGATGATGATGATGATGATGATGATGATGATAATGTTGGAAGGGACCTTGGAGATCACTGTTATTGTTGTTAAGCAGATCACCACAGGTCACTAATGAGGATATTATGTGGTTACTATTTGGCTTCCCCATTGACTTTGCTTGTAGGAAGCTGGCAAAGGAGGATGCAAATGGCAAACATGTGACCATGGTATGCTGCAACATCAACTGAGCCCCAGATCCTGGAAGCAAACTAGCAGCCAATGTAGCTTGTGTAACAGTGGTATTACTCTAGGGGCCCTCCAAAACTGTTCACACCGCTGCTTTCTGTATGAATTGTAGCTTGTAAATACTCTTCAAGGGTAGCCCCATGTAGAACACATTACAATAATACAAACAAGAGATAAATAGGGCATGAGTGAATGAGCGTAGGGCCCCATGATCCAGGAAAGGGTACAAATGGTACACAACACAAAGTTGTGCAAAGGCTCTCTAAAACAACAACAATAATAATAATAATAATGTTGGAAGGGATCTTGGAGGTCATCTAGGGACCTTGGAGGTCATCTAGTTTCTTGCTTAGGCAAGAAACCCTATACCATTTCAGACAAATGGCTCTCCAGTCTCTTCTTAAAAACTTCCAGTGTTGGAGCATTCACAGCTTCTGGAGGCAGGTTGTTCCACTGGTTAATTGTTCTAACTGCCAGGAAGTTTCTCCTTAGTTCTAGGTTGCTTCTCTCCTTGATCAGTTTCCATCCGTTGCTTCTTGTCCTCCCCTCAGGCGCTTTGGAAAATAGCTTGACTCCCTCTTCTTTATGGCAGCCCCTTAGATATTGGAACACTGCTATTATGTCTCCCCTCATCCTTCTCTTCATTAAACTAGACATATCCAATTCTAGCAACTATGACTGCCATGTGCTCCTTGAACAGGAATCATACGGGAAAATAACCCCTCCTTTCTCTACTACCCAATTATCTGAATTCACAGGACTGCTTCTGCTAATTGTACTTCCCCTTAAAGGAGAAGCTATCAAGCAACCTGTCCCAGAACATGGCTGATGGAGGAATTTGGCTTTAAAAGACACATAAATACAGCATAAAGAGTTCAAGAGGTTAAACAATACTTACCAGACAGTCTCCATGAATTCTGGATAAAGAGTTTTATAATCATTGTCAAAATCAATCCACCGCCCAAGTCTTGTAACACTGGTCTGAAAAGACATTAAATACAACACACATCACAGCTCAACGTAGCATGGACATAGCATGTATGCGTAATTACTTTTTGTTTGTTTGTTTCTGTTAAAGAAAAGGGGGGAGACCAATTTTCTTTGGTGGTAAAACGAAAATATTTTCAGGAACAACTTTGTTTTGAAATGTTAAAAAGCAAATTCCACAAGGTATGCAGAGGTTGCAGAATCATGCTATATTGCAGCATCATTCTTGAGAGAGGAACAGAATGGTGCCCAATGCTCTTGTCCTGCTGAAACTATTACAAAAAGCATTCTGATGCCATAATAATTAATACCCAACAATCAGAACTCAATGAAACTGAACATGGATTTTTAACTGAATAATTCTATGCAACCAGAGGTTTTTGGTGTTTCTCTCTCTCTCTCTCTTCTCTCTCCTCTCTCCTGTGTGTGTGTGTGTGTGGTGTGTCTGTAGACGTGCCTGCAGTTTAAAATTTAGCAGCTTATGATTAGCTTTTTAAAGCAGGGAGGACTACAAAAATAATCAGTCTCCTATTCAACATTAACAATCCATCCAATTTAAGCTGTGCTTTTTGAATCAGCTAATCAACATCTAAACTAGGATAAAGAATAGAAAAAAAAAACCTGTAATCTTCTTACTTACTCTCCATTCTTGGGAATACCTCATCACAATTCCTCGACAGTTGCGATTGTATTCTGCGATCCCCATTTTTGCAACGTCTTCTGGTCCTTTGATGCCTAGTGCTTTGTCAATTTCATACTCCTAAAGAAATGAAAAGCATGATTTCTTGAATGAAAGACAGAATATTCAGATAGACAGACAGACACAGACAGAATTAATATAGATAGGGATGGATGGACGGACAGACAGATGTCAGAGAGACAGTAAAACCTGCTAAGTATAAACAAAATATTTTTACCATCTTTTGCACACACAAAAAAAAGGCTGCAAGCACACAGGTCATCTAGCACATAGCTTTTATAAAAGACTAAGCTAAGTTCAGACTGCATAGCAGTTTGACAAAGCTGAAATAACTACAAAATCAATAACATTTTATTTTTCAATCCAAAGACCTTTAAGAGTGATCTTTGCACTGTAATAACAAACATATTGTAACAATGTCCTGCAATGGGTTTTCATGTTTACGGTTTCTAGATCATTAAATTATTAAATTATTAAATTTTACACATCATTAACAAATATATTTATATTGCTTCAATCTGATTTTTAAAGTTGCCTCTAGTCAACAATATATAAAATGCGAAAACAGTATATTAATTGTAATATTAATAAACTCAACCTAGTATTATAAATATGATACATCAACCCACACTACAACATTCAACATGCAATATCTTATTCCGCAGACTAATCTTCAGAGGCCTTCCAAAATAGCCAGGTATTCACAGGGTTTCAAAATGAGAGAAGAGACCAAATTCTTCTACAAAGGGAGCTCGCCTTTGGGTACTCTCTGATCAGATATCCTTTATGCATTAGGTGGGCAGATTCTATCTGAAATAAGCAGACTTAAGCAGAATACAAATCATGGGCGGAATGGATTCCCATTCCTTCACCTGAACTTTCCCTAAATTCCTTACAGATGCCCCTAAATGTAAGCAGAAAGTTGGTAAAGTATCAGGAACAGATAGTAAGGGCTGGGCATGGGGGGGTAAGAGAGTAATGTAAAGGAATATTAAAAGTCATAAAAGCAGTGAAAATGTTACCCAGTCTGGTAACAAAATGTCTGCAAGCAAACAATCAAGCTCAGAGAACACCAAGAAGTCCACAAGGTCATAAAAGCCCTATTATGAAGCAGTGGATGCAGCTGATCCTTCCGAAGTTATTTTTGAGACACAAATTGAAGCACCAATTGTAAACAAATTTCAAAGTAGTCCTTTAAAAGATTTATTTTTTTACAACCTACAAAATTATTATCAGAATGAGGAATCAAACTCTGACTGAACTGGCTCCAGTATGTAGGACTGCCTTTGCTATTTTTATAGAGACTGAACTGACACCAAGGCAATTAAGTCAGCCTTTCTGTGAGGAAAACAAGTCAGATCAATGATCTCTATCAGTGTAGTTACAAAGCTTGAATCAGATGACAATGGATAACCAAAAGAATAATATATAGAAACAAAGATGTTAAGCATACCACAGGCAAACCATGGCAATCCCAGCCAAATCTTCTGTCAACGTGAAACCCACTTTGATGAGCAAATCTAGTTACTATGTCTTTAATGGTTCCTGCAAGTATGTGGCCATAATGTGGAAGCCCTGTGGCAAATGGTGGACCATCATAGAAGGTAAACCTAAGAAGCAAAAAAAAAATACATAGCACATATTTAGAAGCAGACATCTTTCACAGTTTAATCAGCTTTTTGATTATTATTTCGAAGAAGTTTTTAGGTTTCTAATTTGAGAGCCAAAAAAAAAAATATTTGAGTTGTATCACACAAATTCAGATATTAAGCTTCAAAAGAAAATATCTATGAAGAAAGATATTAGCTGTGGTCTATTTATAAAAGTTATGGGAATCTAGGAATGTACTGTCTTACCTAGGTCTATTTTTGGACTGTTTGAGACATTCTTGAAAACAATTAAGTGTGTTCCAAAGCTGCAGTATTTTCTCTTCTTCCTCTGGAAAGTTTATGTTCTCTGGGACTTGCTGAATCATCTTCTTCCTACCCGAAACAAAGCAATATTTAAAAAGTTAAAATATCTCCAATTGCTCCAATTATTGTAAAGTAAATTTACAATAATTCAGAAATGTATTTCGAACTGCTGCATCACAGAACATGTCTAATCAGAGTTAAGTCCTACTGTATATGGAATTAATTACTGACTATTCATTCTTTCTTATTATCTTTCTCCTGTAATGTTTAGGACTGCAGTTCCCAAAGTGAGCTAGCAGGTAATAGCGTTCTGGTTAAATATTATAAGCAAAAAAGCTGGAGTAAATTTTTTAAAACAACAATACTGAATCTGTTACAAGGACTCTGCTGGCAATCTATCTGCATGTACTATAATACAAAGCCAGCATTATTCATTGTAAATATGCACCATTCCATTCAAACTCAGTAGTTATGAATAAACAAGTGTATTGATAAATGCTGCATAATCACTCCAACTTGGCTTTTCTAGTGAGTAGGACACACCTATAAGCAACAATCTGCCCATCTAATGATTCTATGCACCTCTAGAGCTCCATCCACATGTGTTGCTAAGATGCTGATATGATTTGTCACTGTTTAACACCAACAGCACATACTGAAAATTAGCTAGTCCACCCACTTCTACATCATGTCCCCCCAATAACAAGAACAAGTCCAGGCATCAGCTGCATGTTTCAATACTAAATAAAAACAGGAAATCTTAAGCACTTATTTTTTTTAATTATTTCATGCAAACTAGAATTCCAGGCCTGTCACTTTCAAACTTGCCAGAAATTGGTAGCAAAAGTCAAAGGCTGACTTCATATTCCAACTTCTTAGAAAACAAATAAGCCAGGTGTTCAAGTTGAATGCCAAACATATCACAAACAAATAATGGAAATTTCCTGTTTTATTGCACATTTGCAATGACTTTAGCACTGCACACCAAAGCAAACATGATATTCTTCCCACAGCATCCCTTCATTATAGTTTTTAGATCTACTGGTTTGGTCTCAAATATCCTCATGTTGCTTACTGAAAAGGTGTTTTTCCCTTCCTGAAAAAAAAAAGCAAAAAAAAAAACCCAACACACACAGGCACAGCTCTAAGTGATTCACTGTTCTTGCTGCAGTAAAGAACTGCACCTGTAACAGGAAAGCAATGTAACAATGACCGGGCTATGGAGGCTGCTAAAATATCAGACTCCATGCATATGCCAGAGTATTTATTTTTGGCCCATTTCTACCAACTGAAACACTGTACTGAGTCAACAGTATTCAGTAACCACAAGGCACATTTTAAATATATTAATCTAATCTAATACAATACAACAGAATAAGTTAAGCATTTTGTACTTTAGTGGAACATTTGACATTCTGTGTGCAGGTGCGGATGAGTGTGGGTGTTCCTGGGTGTGGGTCTACCCATTAACCCCTTGCACCACTTTTCCCGCAATCTAATGTGTCAGAATTTAATTCCCATAATTTCCAATCGGCATGAATAAAGAATTTAGGGGTCGATTTAGCAGGAGGTCACTACCGTACTGTATTGGATTCTCAATAAGGAATGAAATTTCAGCTTTTCTTCAACTGTACGAAGAGAGCGTTCGATTTTTTTCTAGAAACTCGGCCAGCGCCCCGTAGCACCAACGGCTCATCAGCAGTTTTCAATCTACCTTGCGCGACAAGGGGCTTCTTAACAGACAAAGACTGCCGCCCACTTCCCCTTCCCCTTCCCCGCCCCCTCTCCCTGTCTGCTTCCCCAAATGCTCCTCCAGTAGAGACACCAACCGCCTCACCTGCCTCTAGGCCCAGCAGTAGCTGCAGCCCGCGACCGGCTAGAAATGATGCAACCCAAGAGCAAGAGAAAGCATGACAGGAAGTCGAGAAAGGAATCCACGCCTCTCCCCTGGCGGCTGATCCAATCTCTCCGACCATAGGCTGCAAAGAAGGCGGCCCCGGATTGGGTAGGACGCGTCTCCCCAGCAACTGTAACTCTCAGCCAAGGGGGACGGGACGTCAAGCGGCGGCGCACGGCTCAAATGCGGCGGCTCCTTCTCCTTCCCTTTTCCTCGCCCAGGAAAACCAGTTCGCGCCGAAGAGGAAGCGGCGGAACCGCGTCTGCCGGGGGCGCGTTAAAGGCGGCGAGCAACGCGGCAGGCGGAACCTGGAGGCATTCGGAGCGTTTTTTGCTGAAAGGGGAGAGGAGATGGAGGGAGAAGAGGTCTCGGGTTTCGGTCACATCATTTCACCATCCTGATTACCAGTGATCCAGTGACAAGTCTTAAATTCTGTGATTTATCCCCAAATACAGTTGGTTTAGTGACCGTCTGAAGTTACAACGGCACTGAAAAAAGTGACTTATGACCATTTTTCACACTTGCAGCATCCCCGTGGTCACGTTATCAAAGTTCAGATATTTGGCAACTGACTCATATTTATGACGGTTGGAGTGTCATGTGATTCCCCCTTTTTGTGACCTAACCAGCAAAGTCAGTGGGGAAACCAGATTTACTTAACCGTGTTACTAACTTAACTGAAGTGATTCACTTAACAGATGTCTCACTTAACAACAGAAATGTTGGGCTCGTTTGTGATTGTAAGTCATAAGGACTACCCATTTTCTGGATTGGTATTTAGAGAAGTGAATGTTATTCCAATTTCCACAATAAACATAAGCTAGTAAAGAAAATAACATTAAGGGGGACTTTGCCATATGGAAGTGATTATTGTACAGGGAGGCTGTACAATATTTTCCTTTGTACCAATTTTCAATACATTTAGCTATTCAAAAAAACCGTTTTGTTTCAACCACCATCAGATGAAATGAAAAGAACGCAATTTTTGTCTTTCCTTCAGTGTGATTACTTGGGTAAAGAAGTTCATTGCATCACACATTTGTCTAGGGTTCTTAACTAGTTTGTTTCAATTGACCCAGTATTAGGTTAGCATACTATCTTGAATCATCAAGTAGCCAAACAAGCTTCTCTTGCACAAGACACAGACAAAAATGTGGTTCAGCTACTTTATGATTCAGTGTTTCTTTTACTTAGTGCCAGTGTTTACTTCTAACTATAAAAGTTCATATTTGTTTTTGTCTTTTTTAAAAGTACTGTAGTGAGGTTTAGGAAAAAATAATCTCTCCTGGAATATAACACTTGACTGAGAATGTTAACAATATTGTAGAGAATTTACAAGATCAGCATCAAGTACTGTAGGAACCTTGTCAAAAAGTAAATCTAGCCTTCTTATTTTTATAATTCATCTGTCACTCTTTAAACCATGCTTTTGCTAGATACATTTGCTACTTTTCCTGATTTCTTTACATCAATCTCATTTTCTATTTGCTGGAACAAGCAGTCTATGACTTATGTTGGTATTTAGTTTTGCTCTAAAATAAACTTCAGAGGTTATATCTCTCCCTGCATTACTATTGTAAAATTTCTTTTATCAGAATTAGGTGACTTACTAAAAGATTTCAAAATAAATTGTGCATTACTGGATATGTGTCTATTATCACCATTAGAACATTTTTCTGTGTGCTTGCACATACATGAAACTACCAATAGAGGGTGTATTCTGAAGAGTTGCTATGTGCTACTGTCACTCAAGAGTAGAGTATTAACATTTGACTATATTATTTGCCTGCCATAACTTATTTATCTCAGCACTTCCTGATCTTCTCCATTCGTCATTTCAGGACAAGGAAATCTTGAAATCATAGAATTATTTCCATTTGCAATATTTTGAAAATATTTAGCTGTTCTAAAAATATTTTTGTTTCAAATGCAGTCATCACAATTCAAACAATGAGGTAAAAAAGACCACATTTTTATTTAAAAAATTGTCTTTTCTTCAAGGAATGGGGAAAGGATGATTAACGGAGATGGGCATGATTAACATTTTAATGATGATGTGGAGCATTTGGAGCAAACATACACCTATCAGCATATATCAGTGTATATTAAATTTGGCTTTTCCTAAGCTGCTGCAGAAAAAGATGCAATTTCTTTAAGGTGCTATGGGAATGTATCCAAGTGCTACATATTCCCTTTCTTCCTTCAAGTTCAGATTGCTGCCCAATCAAAATGGCTTTAATATGACACTCAAGACTAAAGCTTAACTCCTATACCTCACAGGCCAAATATTGTACCATGCTAAATTTAATTATCTTATGCAAGTTTTGCTTATTTTAATATGTAGAACTGGTTCAATAAAAAGAGAGGACACTTCTTGCCTTATAAATGATTTAAAAATAAATACATGTCTAAGATCTCAGAAGAGTAATCTCAAGAGAAATTAGCAGTGTACTTAAAAATGCCAGATATGTAAAGGCACTGTAAAAGCAGTGATGTAATAAAAACAAAAGCAGTCATTGAATATAAAAGAAGCAGTCATAGTTTTTAATCATTGTTGGCTTCCTCCTACAAGCAACAGAAAGTTTGAATCATGAGGAGTGCAACTCTGAAACAATTTCTGTGCTTGTGGTTCATTTAATCCACACACTTGAGGTAAATACAGATAATGGACAGAATAAAATAGCAATCTTTTTTGTAGCAATAAATGCTTTTGATTCAACCAGTTTTCAAGACATTGCTTAGTACAGGGGTGTCAACCTCAATTTCATTGAGGGCCGCATCAGCATTGCGGTGGGGGTGTGTGGCCAGAGTGGGTGCGGCCTACTGGGCTGGCGGGGGTGGCCAGAGGGTGCGGCCTACTGGGTGGGCGTGGATGGAGTGGGTGTGGCCTACTGGGTGGGCATGGCCAGCTCTACATCGTTCACGTCAAGGGTGCTTGTGGGGGCCTAGGCAGGAGTGGGACAGAACTGAGGGACTCTGGCAGAAGGGGGTGGGACCGGGGCAAGCGCCAAGGCATGGTCCATTTCTTCATGCCTAACAAAGGGTGACACCTCCCCAGCATGCACCCAGGGGGTGGGCTGATGCGGCAGGGGCTGGTTCCTCTCTATTTCTAGATGGCCTTGTGGTGCTAAGACTGAATGCGTTTCAGCATAGATGGCCACCACAAAATTATACATTGGCTCCCGGCCGGCCTGGGCCATGGCCAAGGCAGTGGGGACCGTTCCCTCACTGTTTCTAGGATGGCTTCGCGGGCCACATGAAACCACTTTGCGGGCCGCATCCGGCCCCCGGGCCTTGTGTTTGACATGTCTGGCTTAGTAGAAGAAGATGGGGAAGACATATACTACATTCTCCACTTTCTGATTAATAAATAAAGGAACTTAACATTTTGCACACAGTTATATAATTTAGATACATAAATGTTTCCTGCTGTGGTCTTACAATTTATATATTTAAGTTTTTGGAAAATGCTGAAAGCTGCTTTGTTACAGAAAAGGCCTTTCAAATGTTAATTTCCAGTCTTTCTGATAAGAGTACAGTGTGCACTCTGCTTTGGTGGAGGGATTAAGACAGAATAGTTATAGAACTTAGGCTTATATACTGTGTTTTCCCAAAAATAAGACCCACCCAGAAAATAAGCCCTAGTCTGATTTTTTGGCATGCGCCTAATATAAATCCTACCCCCAAAATAAGCCCTAGTTAAGAGCCCGCCCACTCCATCCCACCATCTGGTTGCTGACTGCCGCAAAGGGGCAGGAGAGAGCACATCACACCAGTGCTGCCACGAGGTGAGGCGAGGCAGGTGGGAGTACCTCAGGACCCGCGTTGCCAGGCCACTCCCTGCTCGGTGACCTCCCCCAGCCCATTCAATGACCCTGCTGCCCACCTGCCTCTTCCCTTTTACTCCCGAGCCGGACTGCCATGCTATGGAGGATGGTCAGGGGAGGCTTGGTCACCTTACTCGGTGCCCCTCCAGTGCTTCAGAGCCAGGAGGGAGTGATAGTGAAAGGCTCCATCACTGCTGCGCAACAGCCGTGTCTGCTGGTAGATGGGCTTTCTTCGGTCCCAGCCACTCCTGCTTCGCTCTGAAGATCACCTACCTGGTGGCAGCAGCCTCTTCCTTCTCCACCAACTCTTCTGTGGCTTGCACTGTGACCAGGCAGCGCAAGCCTCCCTGCCACCTTTCTCCACCTGCCAGACACCCACTGAAGCCGCCTGCCTGCTCCCTCCCACCATCTGCTTGCCCGCGGCCGCAATGGCTTACAGGGCTTCTTAGGGCAGACACTTGGGAGTGAGGGCAGTGCCAATGGAATGCGCCTTCCGGTGAGGAGAGCAGGCGGGGGCAGTCAAAGGACCGGGTGACACAAACCTCCTCTGCCGCCTCTCTCTGCCTGCCAGATGCGCACGCCATGGAAAAGTTGGTGGAGAAGAGGCAGCTGCCACCGGGCAGGTAATCTGCGGGGCAAAGTGGGGCAGCTGGGACCGAAGAAAGCCCCTCCAGACATGCCCCCAAAATAAGCTCTAATGGGTCTTTTGATCCAAAAAAATATATAAGATCAGGTCTTATTTTCAGAGAAACACAGTATCATCCCATAATGCTTTACAGCACTCTGGGCAGTTTACAATGTCAGCATATATTGCCTCCAACAATTTGGATCCTCATTTTACCAACCTCAGAAGGATGGGAGGCTGAGTCAAACCTTGAACCCTGTCAGGATCAAACTCCAAGATGGGGACAGAGTTTGCTGCAATACTGTACTCTAACCACTGCACCACCAGGGTTCCTGGCTCCTGGAAGTAATGCCATTTTTACCAAATAGTTTAAATAACATTCACATGAGTAATCTAGCTAAGAAAACAGATCATCAAACAATTCATCCCAAAGTTCTCACTTGAGGTACAAATGATCAGGCTCAAATGATCATACTTCAGATGCCTTATGCAAACCTTAGTTTTTTCTGGTCAAGGTGCTAATACTGGGAAATTTAGAAGGAAAAAAAAGAGGACAACCAGCAAGGTGGACAGATGTGATTACAGGAGTGATAGATGCACCATTGGAAGACCTGAGGGACTAGGTTGAGAACAAATCATCCTACAGAAAATCTATCTTTATCATTGCTAAGGGTTGACCTGACTTTATGACACTGATAATTGATCTATATTCATTGCATTTCCCCATGAGTACCTATAATATATATAGTAAATATCAAGACACCATTGAAAAAAAATCTGTACAAAACCGTTTGAAATGAAAATGCAACTTTCCACTTCTGAGTCTTCCATTTATTTAGTTCAGACCTTAGACCTAAGACTGAGAATCTTCCAATGGAATTCTTTTCTAAATAAAAAAAAAAAGAAAAACCAGCAGAGGGCAATATTTTCAGGGAAAAAAATATTCAACTTTAACTAGATATTTTTTTCTTTAGTCTTCTAAAGGCTGAATTTGTTATCTATTTGCTTCTTAGTAAGAAAGGAGTAAAGTAGGTTACCAAACATAGAGATACACATGGCAATTATAGCATTCCATGCTAATGTAGGAGGGTAGTTCCTGACAGTTTTGAAAAAGGTTGGTCATTATGCCATTAAAAATCTATTTTTATTCTATGCATACAGACACTATTTGTTGTAAGCTAACCTCTCTAATCAAGTAGAAAGATGGAATGAAAAAAGTCATGCTAGCAGTTACAGCATGGCTTATTAAATGCAGTGAAAGAAAAAGAAACTTTGTGAAACTAAAAGAAAGAGGAAACTGTAATTTGAAGATGTGATTTCAT